>NC_063052.1:15575185-15615185 GCF_018812025.1 Megalobrama amblycephala | reverse complement strand
TCACCTGAAGCGCCCAGACAATCAGAACCACAAAATGTGTCGTATTATTGCAATTTTGATAGAGAAAAACTGTAATTGCTTTGGATTTACATAATAGTTCTTTTCGTAACAAGACTGAAATCCTCTCATCTGTGTATCTGTGGCAGACGATGCTTCATGTGTGGGTGGATTGAATTCATTTTACTTTCATTTCACCTGATTTGTGTGTGTAAAGCAAATGATTCATTTAGACGTGAAGCAGGTAAATGGTTGGACATTTAGTAAATATAAAACAGGTTATTCTACTCCACTGATGGTGCAAAGAAAGATGAACTGCTGGTTATGCACCACTTTTAAATCTCAAATTAACATGCATTTTTTTTTTTTTTTTAGGTGAGCTTTTGCTTGCTTATATTATTTTTCTGAATATATTAATTTCTATTTGCATGCTTTTTGCATTGCATGTTTTTGTGTAAAGTGCCTACATATAAATGTTTTGTTTAAAAGTGAATGTAGGCACAATAACATTATAATGTTCAGTTTGAAAATGGATATTGATTTTGAGATTTGCTAAAGGTTGCATGTACAGTGTTATTAAAGTTAAATGATGCAAAGGTGATCTAAATGTAAACACAGGCAGAAATGAGCATGTCGAGTTAAATATAGTTCTCCCAAAAATGAAAATTCTGTAATTTATCCAAACTTTCCTTTTCTCTTTCTTTTTTTGCACATATAATAAATGTCAGTGGGGTCCAAAACTACATGTGTCCGGTGTGTTTTTATGCCTTAATGATATTGATGTGAAAATGTCTTCAGATCTGTGAATTCCCTCTCTTAATGATTTGCTCTCATTTCTGCTCCATTCTCACACAGTCTTTAGGGAGTGACTGCAGTGTGTGTGTGTGTGTGTGTGTGTGTGTGTGTGTGTGTGTGTGTGTGTGTGTGTGTCATTAGGTTCATTCTCTCTAAAGAATTAACAAGGTGTCTCAGGAATTGGACAGATTATCACATACTCCGTCCGAATGCATCTAATCTAAAGAGATTTCTTTTCATTAATATGATGCTCTTTTTGTTTCTCTTATCTCACACACTCAGACTCACACATAGAAACGTGCTGTGAACTCAAATACAGAGTAATTCATGTGATTAATGTTTCACTGTATGTGTGACAGATTCACCACAGTCTAGCCAGAGAAGAAACAGACACGAGTCTAAAGTGAAGAATGAACTTACAGACTGAAACTCAGGCACATTTTTCCTTCATAAATTTCAAAATGCAAGAGAGACATTTAGAGAAAATCACGTGTTTCTGTTACTTAAAACTGAATAAATATAATTATGATTCTCTCTCTCTGTACACTTAGAATTATGCTACCATATACTCTCTCTCTCTCTCTCATATATTATATTATATTATATTATATTATATTATATTATATTATATTATATTATATTATATTATCATTGTTTTTGTTTGCTTATTTATATTGTAGCGATATTATACACTCAAAAGTCGTTAACATTTCTATTTTAAAGTTTTTGAAAGAAGTCTCTTCTGCTCCAAGGCTGCATTTATTTGATCAAAAAATATATTAAAAATTGTGAAATATTATTACAATGTAAATCAGCTGTTTTCTGTGTGAATATATAGTAAAGTGTAATTTATATCCTGTGATCAAAGCTGAATTTTCAGCATCATTACTCCAGTCTTCAGTGTCACATGATCCTTCAGAAATCATTCTGATATGATGATTTGATGCTCAAGAAACATGTATGATTATTATCAATGTTGAAAACTGTTTATTTATTTGTTTATTTATTTATTTATTGTGGAAAACGTGAATAGTACCAACCCCAAACTTTTGAACAGTAGTGTCTGTGAATCACTCATCACTCAATTAGGTCTGAACCTGTTGACAGTTGAACGAGAGAGAGAGAGATGAATAAGAAATAGAGCTAGAGAGAGAAAGAGAGTGAAAATTAAAGGGTCTCAGAAACACATTACGTAAGTCAGCTAATCTGATTACATGATGCTCTCATATTCACATCACTGTTGAGAGACTCTTCAGCTTTAGCCCTGCTTTTACACACACACACACACACACAAACACACACACACACACACAAACACACACACACACACACACACACACACACACACACACACACACACACACCATTTTCAGCACTTCTGACCACCACAGTCACCTTCAAATCACAGTTTAGTGGCTAAGAGCTGTTTTGAAGGTTTCTGAAAATTGCTAGTTTCTGGACAAACACTGTGACGTGATCCTTCACGTTCATGATCCCTTCCAACCCTTTACAAATGCACTCGCTGCTTAATATGGCGCTGTTTTCATGGACAGGTGGTGATTTGAGTGTGATTCACAGTCGGGGACAATTACTGCTGACTGTTTGTGTGAATGTCTTGAAGGGAAAGTGGACGGTTAGCTGGTGTGGCAGCAGTGATTTCAGAGCATTACAGATGGTTTGACTGACCATCCCATCAGAGAGGGACAGAGAGCCGTCTTATAGTGGTTTGTCAGGCTGTGTTCAGTGACAGCAGGAGCTCGTGATGTAACACCAACACACACCTGCCTGATGGACACGGACAGATTTACAGAACAACCCTTTTAATAGTGATTATGAAATTCAGGTATTAAATGTGTAACTCTGATTAATGTTTGATTAATGTTCCTGCAGTGGTACCATGGTAAAAATAAAGACTGGAAAAGTTGGTTTTCACAACAGTGCCATAGAAGAATCATGTTGGTTCCCCGAAAAACCTTTCAGTGATCTGTTCTAAAAAGAACCATTTTTTTTCTTAGTGTAAAGAACATTTGAATACATTTTAATAAAAAAGAACCTTTATTTGTATTGAAACATCAGTATTACGTCATGGTACTTTGATGGACATACAGCATTTATTTATTTATTGCTTTAAAGCTTTTTGAAGAAAGATAGAAAAAAATGTAATTAAAAATAATAAAATATAAAATAATATAAAATAAAATAATAAAAATAATAAAAATAATAAATAAATAAAATAAAATAAAATAAAATAAAATAAAATAATAAAATAAAAATACCCTAAACCAGGATTCAAACACAGGATAACCTGCCCTTAATGCATTAAGTTCATATGTGTGTGTGTGTGTGTGTGTGTGTGTGTGTGTGTTGTAACTTTATTGCGCTATTTGTATGCATTTTTTAAATTTTATATTAATGGGATGCATTCAAACACTGTTTGTAGTTAACAATGGGTTAAAAAGACTTGAAAATCTTTTTTTTTTTTTTGTTATAATTATATTTAGAATATTTTAAATAATTTACAAATAAATATTACAATAATTTAAAAATAATTCACAGTTTGTAAATATCTCAATAAATTAAAATAAATTAATTATATTTATATTATCTTTCTTAGTTATGATGAAAAATGAAGAGTAAACATGTAAGATTACACACTACTTCTAATCATATTCAAGCAAATTTGTGATTTAGATCATGTTATTATAATTTGTAATAAAAATGTTCACTATTTTAAAAATGGTTCCATATAGAAGCTTAAAGGGTTCCGTCAGGCGCTTAGAACCTTTTAGGGGTTCCAATCATGGATTTTGTTTTAATTAATTAATTTTGTCATTCATTTTTTTTTTTTTTTTTTTTTTTTTTTTTTAATTTTAATTAAATTGTATGAATTAAACAGCTTTAAAACATATATTATCACAAAAAAAAAAAAAAATAAAAAAAAAATATATATATATATATATATATAATATATATATAATGCAATCATTTAAAACATTTCTCCCTATATAGAACCTTTCTGGCATGAAGGGTTCTGTAAAATTGAGTAAAGAACCCTAGAGTTCTAAATATACATTTACATTTATGCATTTGGCAGATGCTTTTATCCAAAGCGACTTACATTGCATTATACTATACATCTGAGTATGTATCTATATAGACCCACACTGAACCTATTTTTTCTAGTGAATATCAAGTTTGCAGCACCTTGCGAGCCCCTCAGCTCGACTCCGCGGCCCATAATCCTCTGCTGACCAGTGCGTGCGATGCCAACAGACGCTCATAGCATCACCAGCTCTCACAGGCTGCTGTGGCTCATGACAGACGACTCTATGAGAGGATAACAGCTGTGGCAAAGTGATGTGGAGATAGAGAGCTCAACCGTGAAATTCGCTCCTTCCTAGTCTCTCTCTCTCTCTCTTGCTCTTATCAGAAGCACACATGTGTGCCTGCATCTCTTCAATAAGGGACATCCAAACACGCTCTCTCAAGATGGCCGCCCCATGAGGGCTTTCCAACATGTGACCACCCCCCCGTTCTGGTCTGTGGCCGTTTCATCCAAACATTCCCTCACTTTTTCTCGTTTGCTTTATCTCAACATCTCCCTCTCCTGCCATCGTCGACTCTCTCTTTATACACTCTTTATAAAACATCTTTGTAAATATCACAATAATACATAACTATGATGTGCAGTAATAAGAAAACGGCGGATTCGAACTCTGTTCGGTCACGTCAAAAACTGACGATGCTCTCCACATGACCCTGTTATCAGGCAGGTTTCTTTTGTAATTTTGCCTGGCTTAACCAGACAACGGTGGGTGGAGTTGGTGTAAATATCCTCTGCCAACAAGATTGGCTATTTGCACTTTTAAATGTTTCAGTAAATAACTCGAGAACATCATATAGTTTAAGTTTGTGGAGTGTGGTCAGTCTAGCAGACTGTCACAGAATTGATTCATGGCCCAATACTGATTCAGACAGCAGACTACTTTGGACTAGCTTTGTTTCATCTGACTAATTAAAAACAAGCAATCAAAATAATTATGACTTAATTAGCACTATGCTGGATTACATGCATCAGCGTCGAAGGGCTAATGAGCCAAAGCTCAAAAGTAATGACAACATTAATCTTTTATTCTTTGCTCCGCATTAGCCGTAGCCCAAAGTTTACTTCCATTTCCCGTGCAACGACTGAGGCTTTAAATCATTCGGCTGTTGGAAACCTACTGTATACAGAAAAACAATGGCCTGTGTTAAATGGATGTTTAATTAAAAACAAGGGTTGCATTTAAACGGGTCATTTTCACTTGCTGAAAGGCTGTTATGCTGTTTTGAGTTATAGCAGGAGTGTTTATTTGCAGTCTGAAATGCAGCTGCGATATTAAACTTTACAAACCTCCCTTAACTCAGCTCAGCTGACTAAATGCTGATTGGCCGGATTCATTATTCAGGTTCAAATGTATAAAACTGAGCTTGTTTTAAGATTTAAAGCTTTCCAATTAAGCTCAAGCTTAACAAGAAGCAAGCTAGTCGTCTGACGTTGAGGAAAAGTAGTGTCGTGCGAGATTGGAACTGCCATCAAAATTGATATAAATAACCCAAAATTCAAGCTATGAAATGCCGCTGTATGAGTTTGTGTTTTGTTTTGCATAACATTGAGTTAACCCTCTGGAGTCTGAGGCTGATTTGGGGCCTTGAGAAGTTTTGACATGCCCTGACATTTGTGCTTTTTTCATTTGTTCATAAACACATTAATGACAAAAGTGTCATTATACTGTATTCAGCACAAACTAGGCTACAATAATATATGAGGAACATGTATGTACATGTTTGTGTTTTTGAAGGAATAACGTTTATGCATGGTTATTGAAAAAACAAAAAACTTAAGTCACTGAAATAAGGCCAAAAAAAAGTATATTAAATTTGTGTTCATAAGACTTCTGGGTATTGGAGGTTGTAGACTAGAGTTTTTGCTTCAGAATTATGTAAAAATTATGCTGCCTACTCCTTCATATAAAACAATATATTGATTTAGTTTTTGTAAGTCACTTTTTGTCAAGAAACACAGTATGCATGGAGGCGTAAATGATCATGAATAATGGGCCATTTACACCTGAGAAGACAAAAGAATCAAATAATAATGACCTGAAATGACTTGCATATTAATGAGGCCTTTCAGTCAGGTAGGCTGTGAAAAAACCCTCTGTAATCATGTCTCAGCTCAATTTAAAATAATGGTATTCTATTATATTCTTTAAAATATAATGTATTTCTGTGATGCAAAGTGTCTGAACAATTATGTTACCTCTATGGCATTTCATATAGGCTTTTAGCTTAAAGCATGCACATTTGGAGAAATACTGATGGATTCTTATATGTTTATGTCAAATTTCTATACAGAGGAGTAATATTTATTCTATATTTATTCTATATATCATCACTATGAGTGCTGGATACAATTCATACTTGCAGCCGGAGGGCGCTCTCTGTACACCTTTAGGCCACAAATCCATATAAAGAAGAAGAACCAGGAACTAACTGCATGTCTTCTAGAGTTCGCTAACCATGGCTTTAACACCCAGATAAACACTTTTCAAGACAATAAATACACGATTGAGATGATGTATGCATGTATTGCTTCTGAATTTGCGTCTGAATAGCGCTGGCTCCGTGGGCATGGCCGCATTAGCGGATAATGAGCTGAATCACAGACTTCTGACATGGCTCTCTTTTCATAAAGATTACATAAACACAAAATGTTTGTTTTCGATTTGACTTGCACGATTTACAACCTGACATTTCAACGTTTCTTTAGACATAAGTTTATTTTTTTTGTCATTCGTATTCAATAAGTTACAGTTCATTTTCTGAGAACTATCAGATTGGACTTTGTTCAGAGGGAGACGAGAGATCACGCATCATGTTAGTTTTCTTTATTTTACAAAGAGCACAACATTTTGTTTTTACTCTGAGTGTACACAAATGAAAGAAGATATTCAACAGATTAAAATGGTGTATAACTCTTAATTGTATGTGCAACATTGACGGAGTATTTTGAGTCTCTTTCACACTGGTAAGAAAAAAAACGCGGTGGTATCGCCGGCTGATACCCTCAAACCTCAGAGTGTTAAGAGGTATCACACGAGCAAGAGCTCATCCTTCAAAGGATGCAGACTTCAAAGTACATGCACATTTAAATGTGTAATCCAGCAATTTCTCTCAAAAAACCCTTTTTGTCCTTGGCGCACAGTGAATTCTGGGGTAATCTAGGCTGTGTAGGATCCATCTGTTGTATTGGAAAATTAAGGATGCATTTTGAGACCACATTTGAAGGAGGCACCGCTGTGATGCATTTGCCCTTCGAAGGATGCAGCTACAGTGGTGTTTTGTTCTTGAATTATTCAGCGTTTTTGAATAAATTGGGTGAGTCAATGATTCAATGACTCCATCATAAAGACAGTGGTCTCTTGCTTTGTTCATGAATGAATCAGCAGGTTTATGATTGGATAATTAACTTCAAAGTCATTATTTACATTAAAGGCTCTATTTTAACGATCTAAACGCATGGTGTGAAGCTTATGGCTTGTCTGAATCCTCTTTTGCTAGTTTAACGATGGAAAAAATGGTCGGGGCACCAGGCTCATGGTCCAAAAGGGTTGTACCTAATGAGTTATAGGAGTGTTTTGGGCATAATGTGCAATAAACCAATCAGAGTCTCATCTCTCATTCCCTTTAAAAGCGAGTTGTGCTCGCAGCATGGCGGATTCGCTATTTACATGGCGGAATTTGCAAGCGGAAAGACTGAATGCTTCTCCAGAGAGGAAATCTTTTATTTTTAATATTTAAAAAAGTTTGTTACAAGCACATATTACTAATGCACCCTGTAAATAACAAATAAAATAAAATAAAAATACTGCACTATTGACTTTAGACCAGGTTTTTGTTGGTCAATTCAGTTGCCTCAAAATAGCAACACGCCAACAATGCACCTGAACACACCTCGTTTTCAAACCAGCACACAAACAGATGGGTGCCCGTGCATTTGCTATTTAATTAGTGAAAGCTGTTCAACAGTGTACATTTGTAACTTTATTTTAATACATAATCATGAAAGGGTGGCATTTTTTCACTTGAGCACCTGTCCCCCAAAATGTCTGGGTTTTATGGGTTGCAGTGGACGGACTGGCTCTCAGTTCTGCTCTCAGCTCTTGTTGTTCGCTGCTTGTTTATGTTGCGGGATCACCGTGCTCAAGTGGGATTGACCCTGAACTCCTTCACTTCACTTCACTTCACTCTAAACACCAGTCCACTCCAGTGTCACACAAACAACAAAGCCCCTGTTATGCAAACAGAAATTACCTCAAAAGCTGCTTTCCTGAATGCAGATTTAGACTCGTTTTGTGTTAATTAACACTGTGTGATTGTTTAGTGCATGTTAAAGTAGCTTCCCCAACAGATTAACCTTGTGTGTCCATCCATCTATCCATCCATGCATCGTACTGCATGTCTGAAAATGCACTATTGCTAAAACAATAGGCTAAAAAAATATTAAAATGACATTGAAAATTTTAGTTATGGATTATGTATAGCCTCTTTCCTCCACCTCTCATCATCCCTCCTGATTTTCTGCAGCTCTTCTAAAGATTGGGAATATGCTCCTGGATAAAAGAGGTGCCGAATGACACTATCAAAGCAGCATCAAATAAATCGAGGCGCCGTGGCTCTCACTTCATCAAAGGGATTCTGACCAACTCGATTCCTCGCGATGGGCTTGAAATGAACAACAAACGCTGCCGATGATTTGACATGTCTTCCCTCTGATTCTTTCTCCTCCTCTGAGTTTCCCTCTGCCTTTTCTCATCCCGGCTCTTTATCTTGATTTGCATTCCCAAGACGTGGACGACAAATGCCGTTCTATAATCTGTTGCGACGTTAGCTCTGCTTTGGTGTTTTGTCAGTGTGGCTTTTAAGGTTCAGTATGCAGTAATTGTTTTATGAATAACCATGAGCTATTTAAATAAAGACGCTTCATCAGAACTCTGTTATTTAATTTAATCCGCGTCTAATCCGCGGCTTCTCTATAAAATGTTGTTTGGTGGCTTTTGCCGCTAAGTGCTTGTCTGTCTTTGTCACTCATGGTTTATCTGAAATAGCACATTAAATCCTCTGCCTCACAAAACCTCACCTAGCACCCTTAAATTCACTCTTTTAGCCTTGCTTTTCACAGAACATCATCAACTTTCTCCCATCCTTGCGATTTTATAAGGCTGCCATAAAAAAAAAGCATTACCAGGTGAGGCAGAGGGAGATTGAAAGCTAAATTTATATTAGAAAATAGCTGGAAATCTTTTGTCTTTATCTTTTTGTTCTGTCTTGAAATACAGACACACACATTTATATGAGCTCACAGGAAAAAGCATGCATTTCCGTTGGTTATCTCTTGTTTTGCATGTGTTCATAATTTCTTTGTATGACAGCCTGAACAAATATTATAGCACACAATTTGGCATGTTTCATTGCATTATTATCACAAATATAAAACAAGCACAACTACACAATATGCTCACAAAATCTTTAACAATTATTTAATAATATTTGAATAAATGGTGAAGATGTCAATTTTCCAAGGCCAGACATCACTTTTGGCCACATATGTAGTCCAAGTCCAAAAGGGGTAATCAAATCATGTAAAAATGTATCATATTTTATTGGAAAATAATTTTCTTTTGTTAATGTTTTAAACTGAGAAGATGGTGATCAAACTATATTTTATAAAAATCGCCTTTTTAGTTTATAATATATATTGCATCAGCATATGAGAGTCAAATTGGATGACTGATTCATCTCAAGATCACTAATTTTACACTTCATCTAAATCAGTCAAAAATGGAAAATTATTGAAAATATTCAAATCAGGAATGTCAGAATTTGAATGTGTCTGTCAAAACCAACTTGTTCAACACAATGTTCACCAACCCGGCGACGTTTTTCAGTTGGACTGGCATTTATTCTGTTTATCAAGTGAACAAATATCAGCGAACAAATTTATACCTGCATGTGTTATGTATTATGTATGTTACTGTCTCTGACGGACAGCATGGTGAAGGCTGCCATTTTCTCCCTCTTTTTGGAAAGCAATGATGTAGTCAAAACATCCAGTAGTGTGGGTTTTCCAGGAAATGCATGAACTCTCTGGACCTCTGCTTCTCGTAAATACTGCCAGTGTTGGGAAAAAAGTTACTTTGAAAAGTAATGCATTACATTATTGCGTTACTCCCTAAAAAAAGTAACTTTTTAGTTAGTTACTTTTTATATGTTTTAACCTTTCAGCTGTGCTGCCTTTCTGGATTAAAGAAGAAAAGGATACAGGAGATGAAAGTTCAGCACTCTTATTTCTAAATCTAATCTAAAGTAATGTTTGCTTATTAGTATGGTTGAATTAAATCATTGAAGGTCAGCAGCAAAGACATTGGTTAATAAAGTGAGATTAAATACATAAAGTGTACTTGTAATTACAGGTTTGCGTAAAATTCTGAGATTGCATTAAACAGTTTTTATTCATTTTGAGGAATACTGAATGTTTTTGTTAGTGAGATGAGTAAATGCATGTTCACATTTAGTCTAGAACTACAATAACCATCATGTTTACACAACACCTTTATTTCTCTCGACATGAGGAAAGGAGAGCTGTCAGTCAGTAAATGTGAAAAAGTAACTTTGTTGTAAATTGGAAAAGTAATGCATTACTTTACTAGTTACTTGAAAAAGTAATCTGATTACATAACTCAAGTTAGTTGTAATGCATTACCCCCAACACTGAATACTACAGTGCATTGTGCACATTATTTTTTGACAGACATCAATGTTGTGATGTGGATTTGAAAACGGATGGATCGTAAGGTAATGATTTATTTCTTAGCCGGCAAGTGATTGATGATCATGAGTGTGTGTCAATGTTTTTAGTTCTAATAATCCAACCGACAGCCAGCCCAAGTTTTTGTCAGATGTCATAATATGCGTGAGAAGTGAACTTTTTGATTTTTGGGTAATTATTGGAGATGTTTGAATGCTTTTCACATAGTTCATTATGGAATTAAGTTTATTTTGTGGCTTAAATAAATGAGACTGACATGTTTGACTGACATCTTTTTAAAATCAAGTCCAAGGCTTTGATGCTTTTTATTGTCTCTTATAACAAAAATCTTTTATTTAAACCCATGAAAATGCAGATCCTGTTGTAAATAATAGTGAAAAATAACCTTTTAAAACTGTTGTTCCATTATAACCCTTTAGCAGATTTTGACTTGATATATATATATATATATATATATATATATATATATATATATATATATATATATATATATATATATATATATATATATATATATATATATATATGAGGGTATGTATGTGTGCTTATGTCAACACAAGAGTTTGTGTGTGATTTCAATTGTGAATACAAATGTGGGTTTAGTGATTACGGTGTAATCTGATAAGGTTGCATGTGTGGGCTGGGGTTAGGGGGGGATGCTATAAAAATGAGTTGCACATTGTAAAATTAAAGAGAGTTGGCTTGTGTATGGTCGTATGTTATTGGAGTCTGGGTGTATATAATTGGAAAAAGCCAGAATTGGGTTATAAGATCAGCCACAGAACCAGAGCAGAAATCTTAAACCTGGAGACTATAGTAGGGCTACAAATCAAGCTGGAGAAAGTCATCTGATATCAAACCCTCATTCGCACTCACAGGTTGGATGTGGGATATATCTATTTGTCATCTCTGACTTGAAACCATGAAGTCATTTCACTGCATGATGCTCAGAAGATGACTTGTAACACGGCAAATGGCTAAAACCCTAAAGTTTTGCATGTGTTTAACTGTTAAAAAGGAATTTCCCATCAAAGTTGAGGAGGAAGAAACGCAATGCTCTGCGATACCAAAATTAGTTTTGCTGCTGTACAAATACATTTTTTTTTGACTCCTTTAACCCTTAAATGCATGACTGTTTCGCTAATCATTCTTACATATTCGGGTCTTTATCGACCCGGATCAATATCTAACATGGAAGGATCTCTACCTGTCGTGACAATATAAAACTCCTCTGATATTAGAGTAACAATTACAGAAGAATAAAATAAAGCATATTTTGTTACCTTTTGGAGCTTGAAAGGGCTCCGTTTGAGCAGATGTTTATTGCCATCATCACTGTCCTCGTCAGAGCTCATTTCCCAGTAAATTCAGCAAATAATGGGCTAGTTTTATGTTTGAGGTCACAAATATGAGCCCATTCGCGATCTCAAACATATTCTCAGAACTATATAATTTTCAACATCTTCAAAATCAATATTTCGATCGCTAACAGCTTCACCAGATCAATCCAGTAACAGTTACAGTCATATTTGATTGCGTTCAGTACTTGCTCTGCAGTAAATCACTGAGCCATTTCATGTTTCTCTTATTATTTCGTTTTCTGTCTGAATGAGTCGTCACTTCAGCATTGTGTATCAGACATTGCCATCTTGTGGAATAAAGGTGAATTGCACTTATTCTGTCATCTAAGATTCAATTATTGTTGTGCAGAAAAAATATATGTACACTCATACACACCTCGGGTCGTTAGCGACCCTATACAATTTTTACAAAAATGAATACAAAAATAGGCATTCTTTTATAATTTTATGATTTTTTTCTTGTTATATTCTTTATAATGAATTGATTGAGGAATACCAAGAAGGTTGATGTCTAACTTTAAAAAGTGAACGAGGAGGAGGGTAGTGAATGACGTCCCGGGTCACTAAAGACCCGAGGTATGCATTTAAGGGTTAAGCTTTGCATTTGTTTTAAAGTGCGTGTTGTTCATTAATTGTGTGCATCTCAATTTTTGTGTGACGTGTGACACACCTGCAACTAGGGCAAAATCAGAGTTTCCAAGTTTGAAATCTGATGCTTCGCGTTTTTGCATCCCACAGTGCTGTTTTTCCATTGATTTTTCTGTGCACTAGACGGACATCTTTGACCTTGCATCTTTCACAGCATCTCACTCATTACATGGTGTCCTAAAAAATGTACATTCAAGTTAAAAGTTCAGCTTTTTAAAAAAATGCATCCCTCCCATTTTACTGAGAACTGAGTTCTGGTTTCTACAAAGCCCCTCCTTCTGGAATCCCAGAGTGCTCTGATTGGCCAAACATCTCGAGCGTGTGACGTGTGATGTAATGCTTCTTACCGTAATATCGAGCTTCATCTTCCAAGGCTTCCAAAGCAATTGTAAACTAAAGTTTGCATGCACTATGGAGGTAGTCGACTACTTCAACCACTAGTTGGCGCTGCCGGAAGCTATTGAGTACTCAAGTGCGCTATATAACCATTCGATGCGCTTATTTTTCTTAACGCAAGCCATGATCGCAACCAAAGAGAAAATGTGCCAACGCAGTGGGTCAACTGGCCAATCAGAGCACTCTGGGCTTTTCAGTAGGAGGGGCTTTGTAGAAACAGAGACTGCTGCAATAATACAGTTTTGGAACATTAAAACATGTTAATCTATTCTAACACACCCAATAAACAAAACATTGACCTTTTAAAATGGCACCATATGGACTCTTTAAACACAAAAACATCCTGTGTGAATGACCTTTAAGTGTCCTAAAGTACTTTTTGGGAACACTGTATTAAGTTGCAATTGCAAGATATAAATGCATACCTTTTTATTTTTCACTCTGAGGTGGAAATGGGCTTCAGTAGCTCTGCACACACTCAAATACATGCCGAAACAACTGACAGTGAGGTAGAGAGATCATTCGTATCAATACAGAGTGAAACCACAGATATTTAAACACTTAAACACACTCGGTTCCTGTAGGAATACAGAGCAGATAGTTTAACGCAGAAAGACAGCTGGCTGGAGGATCAGTAGAGTGAGTGTTTGCTTATGTGAACTGTACAGTTGTAAAGCCATTGACATGCTTCCAGAAAATCTGAGTAGTGTTGATTTCAATATTAGTGTACATAGTCTTACATGGTGTGTGTGTGGCGCTCTCTGTTTGCATAAACGCAGCGGCTTGGCCTAAAAAAAGTTCCTCTCCCTCCCAGAGACGTGATTGGCTCTTGTTTCCCACCCCATTTACACTATCTCTCGCTTTCTCTGTCCTTTAGCACTGGAGCTGAATTCATTTTGTCAGGTCATGCTGCAGTGAGCATTTGGACAAAAAGCAAGTGTGTAAATCTGCCCATTATCCTGTAAAAAGGGAGAAAAAAACATTTTGCCTTGCCAGAAATACTCGTCTGCCACAGTTCCGTGCGTTTTCCTCTTTACAAAGCACTGAAGAATCATCTGGCTCTTTATGAACAGGGATTCTTGCATGATGAATTAAAGTCTCAGCCTCATTCAAGGGGCAGAAGTAGGGCTGACTTGTTACATGTAAACATTACAGTGTCTCGGCAGCTCAGGGAAGTCTGTGTTTACGTTGCGAGACCCGAACCATTCATCGCACCCTCATAAAAGTCAAAGCAGTCTGGCTGTTGTACGGTATTTTTAAGGCTCACAGAGCCGAGAGGCCAGTAAAAGATTACCTTTACCCTTTCTAACACCTCAGACTTCAGGAATGTGTCTCGCGCGGCCATCGTTCCCAAAGTACAGCAGATATTAGCCTAGATATTTGCATTGCTGACTATATGTGACGTCATTTGATGCACAATTTTCAGCTTTCAAATTGTCACTTTAATTATGAAATTCAAGCAATAAATGCCGTTTTGTGGCAGATTGCTCACTGCAAATAAATGTTGTTCCTCAGTATTCTACAAATATCTAAACTTTCTTAAATCAAGATACATTTACTTAAGAATCAAGATGACTTCAGATATTAAGTCTTGTTCTCTAAAACAATCATCAAAATGAGTTTGTGCTTAAAACAAGATCAAATACCTGTCGTTTTCAGCGGTGAAGTTTCAGCTCAAAATCCCCCACAGATCATTTATTATAGCTTGTCAAATTTGACCCTATTTGGGTGTGAGCAAAAACACGCCATTTTTGTGTGTGTCCCTTTAAATGCAAATGAGCTGCTGCTCCTGCCCCCTTTCCAGAAGAGGGCGGAGCTTTAACAGCTCGACAACAACAAAGCTGGAGAATCTCACGCAGCCAAAATGACGACGGTGTTCAGCCTTACATTGTTCAAACCGGAGTCGACACTGATGGAGAGACTCAGGAAGAAGTTACAACTTTTAGACGTTTCTGAATGGTTAGTGGATAAATTGATGTAGTTGCTGTGGAGTTGATTCAACTCATCCACTAGCATGTGCCGTCATGTTCATCTTTTGTGTTGAATTGACCCTCGTTTGTGGTGTAAAATGAACAACACTCTACTACAACAACTCTTCTCTAAATCAGCCCAACATGGCCCCGCCCCCTTTGTTGTGTGTTCTCGGGGGCGGGGTTTATGTAAATTTTAGGGTTAGTGAAGAAGAAGCTTGTTGTAGTCCCTACCAGCCGTTTGTTGTAGTCCTTAAAAAGCGATTTCTGTAAAAGAAAATATCTCTCTTTGCATTGAACTTTGAGTGTCGTAACTTTGCAGATGTTGTTTATGATCAAACAGCAACATTACACACTAACTAAAGTTATAAAATTAAAATCATAATCAAGGACCTCTTTAAACTCAAACATAAAATCAGGGAGCTTTGAACTTTATGCAAGATTTATACTAAATATAAATAAACTCAAAGAAACTGGGAGACATTTTTCAACTACTCATGAACTGTTTGAGGCCATTAAGAAGAGTTGAACAGCACTGTAAAAAGCTGTCTGCAAATTGGGGAAGGCTATTATGTGCTATATTACATTATCTACAGTATTTGTGCAATTTTAGCTAATTTTCTGACCAGTGATTTGTGATTAAAATGGTTAAGACTTTTAAAATACTTGGGCTTGGCCCATTTTGTACCAGGAATACATTGTGAAGTATATCCGAGTGAAACGCTTCTCAAACAAGAACAAATGTAGGGCGGAGCTTGACTTTGTCCGTGGGGAATTGATTGGATGGTTGTGGTTTGCTATGTGAGTGACAGGTTGCCCCATATGGAGTCAAATTAATGCCTTAAAGTTTTGCACAAAAATAAAGTTTTGCAAAACAAACAAAAAAAAAGAATTGAGCAATAAAAAAATGTTTTGCAAACAAAAATAAAGAATTGCAAAGGAAAAATAAAGTATTGAGCAGAAAAAAATAAGTTTTGCAAACAAAAATAATAAATTGCAAAATAAAATAACGTAGTGCAAAAATAAAAATATAATCAATTACAAAAATCAATGACAGCTGTAATCCTATTTTATCTTTGCCACATATTTTTCATGCTCAAACCTACTAAATCATTTGCAACGCTCATTTTATTCTGCGTTTCAGTCAAGCGTGCGCTCACGATACCGGTTTCCTTTGCGCTGCACTTTTCTGTGCGGATCTCTTTATGGCACTGGTTTGATGTGGGGGTGGAGTCAAGAAACGGGGGCACGCCTCCGCGAAACACGTCATCGCAACAGAACAGATCAAGCATAGAGACAGAGCGCATTTATTATAATCTGAAAACCACGCCCACCGGGGGAAAAACAATCCAAACATCTCCAGGCTGCCTTCTTGTCTTTTCTGACTCATTACAAAAAACAGAACAATGCCTAAAAGCTGCTGTGTGACAAGGTGTACAGCTAACAAGCTAAAAAGCCCAGAAATACGTTTTTATAAGCTGTCGACCCCAAAAAACAAATGTTTAAGGACACAAAAGTGGATACAGGCAGTGAGACAGAGCGCAACGGGTCATATTACTATAAGAAATGCATTGGAGGGGGTCGTAATCGGCGACAACATATGCTAAACAAACCAACAAAAACAAACCATTCATTATTTTTAACCATATCAAAGACTTATTTCACCTGTCGCCGATTACGTACCCCTCCAATGCATTTCGCGGAGGCGTGCCCCCGTTTCTTGACTCCACCCCCACGTCAAACCAGCGCCATAAAGAGAACCGCACAGAAAAGTGCAGCGCAAAGGAAACCGGTATCGTGAGCGCACGCTTGACTGAAACGCAGAATAAAATGAGCGTTGCAAATGATTTAGTAGTTTTGAGCATGAAAAATATGTGGCAAAGATAAAATAGGATTACAGCTTTCATTGATTTTTGTAATTGATTATATTTTTATTTTTGCACTACTTTATTTTATTTTGCAATTTATTATTTTTGTTTGCAAAACTTATTTTTTTTTCCGCTCAATACTTTATTTTTCCTTTGCAATTCTTTATTTTTGTTTGCAAAACATTTTTTTATTGCTCAATTCTTTTTTGTGTTTTGCAAAACTTTAAGGCATTAATTTGACTCCATAGGCCCCGCCCTTGTCATCAGAGAAGAGATGCTGAAAGAGGGAGGAGAAGATATTCTGATTCAAGATTACGAAGAACATGAATTTAAAAAAAAATAACAATAATGATGTGCACCGATAAATCATTTTATAATAAAAACAATAGTCCATTTTGATTTCATGGTGACTTTAAATATATGCACTGTATTATGTATTATATTTTTACTTGCCCTGTTAGCAATGTCTTAGTTATTTGAATAAATAGACTAATTATGTCGAAGGACGTCAGAAAATGTTTTAGAATCATTAGAGGTAATTTTCTCCAAAACAAGATTTAATGAAGTTTAAATACAACGATAATTAAACCATTAGACTTTCCTTTTGCATTCAGTGCATACAAAGTACACATCACATATTTTCCAATATTTCCTGACAGGGGTGTCTGTGTCAGACGTTTAATCTTTTATTTTTAAACACAGAATGACATATATGCTGAGGTTGGAAGTTCACCCAGCATCAGGAAACAGTTCAAGATCCAGTATTGTATTTGACAAATGGTGTCTGCTGTTTATCGTGGCTCTGTGATAAATGAGTGTTTGGCAGTAACTTGATCCGACCCTTCAGACCTGCATAATAGCTGGTGCAGAGGTAAACACAGGCTGCAGCTCTGGCAGGTCGTGACCTCACCGTGACCCCGAGTTAACTTCTAAACATAGCTCTCGGACACAGAGGGTGGACGGTTAGCGGGCAATGCTTGACCTTTTCCATTCAGTTTCTGTGCGGTAATGAGATCTGGGAAAGATGTTAGACGTCAAAAATTAAGTCACTTTATCACAACTAGACTTTTCTAAAGCAAACGGGAGTGTCGTTTGTCCATGTAAAACTCACTAGAACAATGTTGACTCATTTATAACACTTTTATCATCTTCCAGATCAAAAAATTATACGTCAACTTCCTAGAATTATAGTAATTGCACATATCTTCCTCAGTAAGCTGAGGTATCATTCATGACTGTATTATGAATTTTGGTTAAAGATTATTTGTACATTTATTAAAAAACATTCACATTTCAGGCTATATGTTTACATTATAATGCATTATGAACAAACTTGAAGTCTAGTCAGCTTTATTTCTATAGTGATTGTGAAAAATTGGAAAATAATGATCAATGATGCAATCAAAGCAGATTAATAAATGCTTTAATGTTAGTTGATAATAATTACGAAAGCATGAACTAATGTTAAGAAACAGTGTCACCTTATTTTTTTACAGTAAACTACCTTTTAAAAGTTTGGGGTCACTTATTTTTAAAAGACATTAATACTTTTTGTGTTAAATTGATCAGTAAAGACATGTTCTAATAGTTTCTATTTCAAATAAATGCTGTTATTTTGAAATATATTCATCAAAGAATCCTGAAAAATAAAATGTATGATGGAAATATTTAGCAGCACAACTGTTTTCAACATTGATAATAATCATAAATGTTTCTTGAGCAGCAAATCATCATATTAGAATGATTTCTGAAGGATCATGTGACACTGAAGACTGGAGTAATGATGCTGAAAATTCAGCTTTGCATCATAGAAATAAATTACACTTTACTACATATTGACATAGAAAACTGTAATATTTCACAATTTTTACTGTATTTTTGATCAAATAAATTCAGCTTTGATCACAGGAATAAATTACACTTTACTATATATTCACATAGAAATAAGTTATTTTAAATTGTAATAATATTTCAAATTTTTGCTGTATTTTTGATCAAATAAATTCAGCTTTGATC
Source organism: Megalobrama amblycephala (assembly GCF_018812025.1). NCBI lineage: Eukaryota > Metazoa > Chordata > Actinopteri > Cypriniformes > Xenocyprididae > Megalobrama > Megalobrama amblycephala. The sequence continues at coordinate 15,596,263 of NC_063052.1, read as the reverse complement.
ACAGGAATAAATTACACTTTACTATATATTCACATAGAAAACAGCTGTTTTAAGTCGTAATAATATTTCACAATTTTTACTGTATTTTTGATCAAATAAATGCAGCTTTGGTAAGAGATTTCGTTCAAAAACATAAAAAAAAAAATCTTCCAGACCCCCCAAATTTTTAATGAGTTTTTGTGTGTTTTAAGGTATGATCTGTGGAATCCCATTTGATAATACAGATGCTGTCCTCATCTGTGTTTCATCAAAACTTTGTGAATGCAACATTTACAACATTAAAAAAGAAAATCCCATGTTTAGTTGCATTATTCCAGAGGTGCATGTTTGTTGGTTTTCACTGTCTGTGTTGAGATTAGAGAAAGAGGGCATGTGGTGGGCTTTCATTTCCCCTTTGTTCTCGTAAACACACACGCATGCACACACACAAGCACATGCCTTGTCCCTGCCACCTTTCATTAGGGTTTTATGAGGTGCGCTGACGACGGATGACCCTGTGATGGCGTCTGGTTCCACATCCACACTGCAGGAAATCAAAGACAATCTCAACATCTCCATCTTCCAGCAGGAAACACTCCTCTGCAGCCAGCAGCGCTTCAGGACACGAGCCTCTGGGATTTGTACCAGTTAAATATTGTACAGCAATAAAGTTGGGCATAATTATTTTATATGTGAGAAGAGCCGAAACACAAAAGAGTCTGAGCCGAAGTGTCTCGATTCTCATTTGTTGTCTAGTAAACTACTTTTGTTTACAAAAGAATGTATTTGGTTGACGGAGACGTACTGTAAGGCTGATTCACGCTCATGAAGTGTTGCGATATCCACTTATTATAAGTGTTTTGGGCCTTGGCTTGTAAATCAAATCAAGTTTATAGAGTTATTAAAGTGGGTTGCAATATTTTGGTCCTGTTTTCAATTTGAAGCATTTAGATTTATTATGGGCTTGTTTTAGTTTGCTGTTTTTTCTAGCAAGATTTGGCAACACAAATGGAGGCTCGTACCTGTGTCCCTGTGGTCTTCCTGTTCGTACAAAAGAGAGAAACATCTCATTTAAATGCATTTTAATGGTGATCTGAACCATTTTCCGCTCTTCTCCATTTCCACAGGAGTTTGACGCATGAAACCATAACTTGTAGTTTACTTTTACTAAACTATTTACACTTAATCATGATTTTAAACTTTTTCTACAAAAGCACAAACCACTTTCTTATTATCTATGCATAAGTGCCATGCATAAAACTAGCCAATGTCATGTGATACAATACAAAAAACACAAAATCACTGTTAATGTAAAAAAAAAAATGTTGTTTATGACTCCAACATGTGCTGTTAAGAACTAGTTGGCACAACAAAGCAAAATCCTCACATTTTCTGTGACTAAAAGCTTGACGCCAGACATTGTGGCTTTTTTGAATAAGGCTGATAATTTAGTGGTTGTGACTTACATCACTGCAAGATTTTTGTGTGTCTATTTATACTAAAGCCTGGCTTGTGGTCGGCTGGTAAATGTCATAGTATCATCAGAAATCACTGGGTTCACAATGGGATGAATTATGGGCTAATGCTTGAAAAATTCTGTGCTTTAACCTCCCACCTTTACATCTCTCGTCCGTCGTGATCCAACTCCATCACTCATTACTTGGGGTGTATGAAAACTGCTGCGTTTAGCCAGAACATGCTGCTGCGGCGGCAGAAAGGAAATGAACACGTTGGCTAAATGCATCACTGACCTTGAGGAGGAAGAAACTTTCGTGAAAAGTGTGGAGCTGGGCTGCATGTGTTTGAGATCCTGACTGCATTCAGGATATTTACTGTATTAAAACATAAATATGGGCCTTAAAGGTGTCCTTGATTATGATTTCATGTTTTTTTTACTTTAGTTAGTGTGTAATGTTGCTGTTTGATCATAAACAACATCTGTGAACTTACGACGCTCAAAGTTCAATGCAAAGGGAGAAATCTCTGTTTAACCCTTATAGGGTCTTTTTAAACCCCAAACGACGTTAAAATAAATAAAACATGTTCTCTTTGTCCAAATGACATGAAACTTTGTACAGTTGTTAACACTTTCTAGATCTACAAATAATAAAAAAATGGATGATATCTTGTTTTTATGTTAGTGTAGAAAAAAAATCACAAATGTAAATTTCTAACAAAATAATTGATTTTTTTTTTGGTTTTTACTTCATATTTGTGCAGTTTTTGGAGAATTTATCATATCTTTTAAATTTATATAAATAAATATTTTGTTGAGTAGGTTTTTATACAAAAACAGCTTTTTATGTAAAATTCACTTTATAAAAGACCCACATTTGGATAATTTAAAGGTGCCCTAGAACCAGTTTTCACAAGATGTAATATAAGTCTAAGGTGTCCCCTGAATGTGTCTGTGAAGTTTCAGCTCAAAATACCCCATAGATTTTTTTAAATTAATTTTTTTAACTGCCTATTTTGGGGCATCATTAAATATGCGCCGATTCAGGCTGCGTCCCCTTTAAATCTCGCGCTCCCCGCCCCCTCCCGAGCTCTCGACTATAATACAGTGCATTTACAAAGTTCACACAGCTAATATAACCCTCAAATGGATCTTTACAAGATATTCGTCATGCATGCTGCATGCATGCATCGGTTCATGTGAGTATAGTATTTATTTGGATGTTTACATTTGATTCTGAACGAGTTTGATAGTGCTCCGTGGCTAAAGCTAACATTACACACTGTTGGAGAGATTTATAAAGAATGAAGATGTGTTTATGAATTATACAGACTGCAAGTGTTTAAAAATGAAAATAACGACAGTCTTGTCTCCGTGAATACAGTAAGAAACGATGGTAACTTTAACCACATTTAACAGTACATTAGCAACATGCTAACGAAACATTTAGAAAGACAATTTACAAATATCATTAAAAATATCATGGATCATGTCAGTTATTATTGCTCCATCTGCCATTTTTCGCTATTGTTCTTGCTTGCTTACCTAGTCTGATGATTCAGCTGTGCACAGATCCAGACGTTAATACTGGCTGCCCTTGTCTAATGCCTTGAACATGGGCTGGCATATGCAAATATTGGGGGCGTACATATTAATGATCCTGACTGTTACGTAACAGTCGGTGTTATGTTGAGATTCGCCTGTTCTTCGGAGGTCTTTTAAACAAATGAGATTTATATAAGAAGGAGGAAACAATGGAGTTTGAGACTCACTGTATGTCATTTCCATGTACTGAAATCTTGTTATTTAACTATGCCAAGGTAAATTCAATTTTTGATTCTATGGCACCTTTAATGGATAATGGATAATTTGACATGATTTTTTTGGAAAATGCAGTTTAAAAAGTAAAGTAAAAAAAAAAAAAAATCACTTTTACCAGTAGATGGCTGCAGAGCTCCACTATTTGCTATTTGACTGACTGAAAGACATCTTTTCACAAGTATTTTTCAGTAGGATTTATATCTAAATATTATGACAATGAAAATTACTTTTTGTCAAAGTTTAGCATTTTCTTTTGTAAATGTGCAAATTTGACAAGCTATAATAAATGATCTGTAGGGTATTTTGAGCTGAAACTTCACAGACACATTCTGGAGACACCAGAGACTTACATTACATCTAGTGAAAGGAGCATAATAGGTCCCGAATAATAGGTTCGTTCACAAAATGTTAATGACGTGAGAGGAAAAAAATCAGTTTATCAGGGGAACGCATAAACATAAAAGCATTAAAATATCATCCTCATGCTATTTTTTTCCCCATCACCGTGTCTCCTTATGGACTTTCTTAACGTACTTAACGAAAACTTTGTTAATCAGGCAGAGAGATGGAAAAAAAAATCACTGACCTCATAAAAGTGAAACTGAGCTAACCAGTCAATCTGAATACGAGACCTCATAAAGCTGCTTAAATTCTGACAGACTGCAGCTGGAGTTAAATTTCACTCCCTGAACTTCACTCCTGAATCCCGTCTTCTCTTCCTACTCTTTATGCGCCTGATGTCATTCATCAAAGACTGATGACAAAAATGATTCTGGAGGCAACGAAAGGTCATGACCATGCGTATTTGAACATCGAATATGTATGTGTGTGTAAGAGCTCGTCTCCAGCTCCCAGTGCCTGTCAAATCTCTACAGCGCCGGAGGAATTAATCCAGTATATTGATGACTGACTGCTGTGCGCATTTTAGGAGGCTTAATATAGCTTATTTAGCAAAATCCGACAAGCAAGAACTCGAACGTTATCCTCATTAAACTCCTCCATATTATAAAACATTATGATGTCAAATACAGTAACACATTTCAGAAGTTTCTTTTGTTGTGTCATCTAGTCCATCAAGGACAGCGTTTCGTTCGGTCTTGTTATAAATGTCCCTGGGCTTTCTTCATGTTTTGTGAAGTTTCTTTTAACTGGATCAGGATTAAAGCTCCAGCTGTGGCCGTGATTTACCGGACTTTGACTGCAATGACTCTGGCATAAATTCTAGACACAAATCATTGACGTGAAACATCATACACGCACATAAAGCCACGTCTCCTCTGCGGCCTCCAGACACCATGAGGTTGTCTGATTTCCTGAGGCCGCTGGGAGGTGACAGTCCTTTGTATAGTGTTTCTTCTTTTATTACGTGCTGGAATGAGGGCAGCTTTATGGACAGAGAAAGCTGAGGGCCACAAGAGTACACAAGAAGTTATTGTAACCAAGATACTGCCTACGTCATAAATCAACAAAAAACTGCCATGTTTTTGAAAATGTGGCCTACATAGTCTCCATGTGCCTGTTGAGCCTGTTTATATGGTATATATATATATATATATATATATATATATATATAATGCAGCACCCCAGGTGGCACCAAAGAGAAATGAAAAAATAATGAGTTTCAAACAGGTTTCCACAATCTTCCTTTGTTTGAGTTTTTAATGTGCATGCATACAACTGTATGTTTATTCGTTACTATTATACATAGCATTATGCATAAATAAAGAGTGAGTGTGTGCATGACACGTAATGATACACATTTTTATTATTTTTACCCATTATCATCCGCAAATCTGAATTTTCATAAATATAGTACTGTTCAAATGCTTCGGGTCAGTAAGATTTTTTTAATGTCTTGAAGGAAGTCTTTTCTGCTCACCAAGGCTGCATTTATTAGATCAAAAATACAGTAAAAATGTGAAATATTTTTATAAATTATAATAGCTGTTTTCTATGTGAATATATAGTAAAGTGTAATTTATTTCTGTGATCAAAGCTGAATTTTCAGCATCATTACTCCAGTCTTCAGTGTCACATGATCCTTCAGAAATCATTCTGATATGATGATTTGATGCTCAAGAAACATTTCTGATGTGGAAAAACGGTCTAATATTTTTCGTGAAACCGTGATAAATCTAATTTTTTTAGGATTCTTTGATGAATATTAAAAAAAAAAAATGTATATATATATATATATATATATATATATATATATATGTGTGTGTGTGTGTATATAATAAATGTAAATAAATCTTAATAACATAGAGAAAAATACATGGATCTATGAAGCTATATGGCACAGATGTGAGGTAAAAATAATTTAAAAGAATAATTACAGATTAATTTCAGTTAAAAATGTATTTGTTCATTCCCAAAAAGCATGCTAAAGGATCCACCAAATAATACTATAACCTTTAATTAAATTCAAGACATTTTATTAGTTCATGGACTGTCATTTACATGTTTAATTTCAATACTTGTCATTATAAATTAGAATAAATGATTCTAAATTTAATAATTTATAATAATAAATAAATGATAATTTTCCATATACCAAACAGTGTTATTTAAGAGCACTAAACTCTTTATGTCTATAGATAAAACTCCACGTATAGCCTAAAATCCATGACGAGCAAATAAAGTAAAGAAGTTGCAAATAAGCATATCATATGCGCATCAAATCAACCAATACGTCAGAAAAGTAGAACACATACGTCAAAGTTTTGGCTCCTGAGAGACAGTTTGCTGTTACTGTGAATGTGTGTGTTTGTGTCCCTGTTATTCTGACAGCGTCGTCTTCCTCATCTGATCGCACATAAAGACAGCTGCTGTTTTTAAATGCAGAACTGACAGGTATTTCGGCTGACGAGATGAAAGGAGAGAGAGAGAGTGTGTGTGTATGTGTGAGAGAGAGAGAAGTTTGAGAGAAAAAAGAAAACGAGACAGTTCTTGAAAGTTGTTTCATTTTCATGTGAGCAAGCTTCTTTGGTAATTTACAAAGGAAGACATTTACTGTGTTAAACACTTTCTGCAGATGCCTAAATAGTTCTCAAAAAGCACTCACTCTTATAAAAAAAGGTTCTATATTAGGAGAAATGGCTTTAAATGCACCTTAACAGAACGATAATTTACCAAATTAAGTGATTATGAAGTTTCTGAATCACATGAATAAATAAATCCAAAACATCTGCTTCATCTCTTCTATATTCTGCCATAAAGATTCATCTACACTGTATGAAACTGACAGCATTACTGTGAGAATAATTGCTCTGATAAACAGATCCACTGGAGAACCCAATAAGCCTCAACACCAATGCATTTATATTAGTGGAAACTATTTTCCTTCATAACAGCTTTTTCCCTTTTGCATTTACTGCCTCTGAGACAAAAGATTTTATCTTATTTCAGCATTGGAGAAATAAATGAATTTATTCCCCACACTTCTCCTCGAGCACTCCAGTAAATAAAAGAATGGATAAGGAAAGAAAGCATAAACAGAAACGTGTTTAAAAGCTCTCATAAGCGTGCCAAAAAGGTTAGAGGGACTTAAAATGACAAACAACAAAACATTTGACACAGAACAAAATGGCAGAGCACTTTCTAAAAGCATCTCGCACACGAGAGAGTTGCAACTAAATAAAACCTCTTCAGACAGACTTGCAGATCTTACTAGATCTGATTATCATCCCCTGCTTACTAAACTTGTCAGATCTCTAGGTAGGGCAGGGTGATGCACCAGCAGAATCTTGATATTTTTTTTCAGACACAATATTTAGTCTATATTATAAAGCAGCTTAAAATGTTGGGTAACACTTTATAATAACTGCACACTATGAAGCATTAGTTAAGCATTAGTTAATAGTTATTTCATCACTTATAAAGCATTAATAGTTTATAAATACAGCTATAATTGCTTTATTCTTGATTTATAAGCATATCTATAATGTGTTTAATAATTGTATTTTCATACTTTATTAATAATCAATTTATCATTTCTAAATTAAGTATTACTTTATTTACAAACCAGTTATTTAGGAGTTGTCAGTAGTTCATTTAGTAAGTGTACGTAAATGATTAATAAACTATTTAAACATTCATTTATACATCTTATTATTTAGACACATAGTAATAGTTACTTAGTGTGTTAGTAAATGTTTTATTAACACATATTCCTACTGCAATTCATGATTAATTCAGGTAGTTATAAAACATTTAGAAGTAGTCAGTTAACTATTTTTGTGAGCTCATCTAAAGTGAGGACTATTTATGCTTTGTAAAGCTTTTATAAATGAGATTTAAAGGTTCAGTGATCTTCTGCACTGCTGTTCTCTAATGTTTTAAAGTTAGTACCGAGGTAGTTTTGACACTAGGAATATGTTAATAAAGCATTTATTAACACACTGAGTAACTAATACTATATGTCTAAATAATAAGATGCATAAATGTACATTTAAATATTTTATTAATCATTTACTTACACTTCCTAAATGATCTTATGAACCACTGACAACTCCTAAATTACTGGTAATACATAATTTAGAAATGATAAATTGATCATTAATAAAGTATGAAAATACAATTATTAAACTCATTATAGATATGCTTATAAATCAAGAATAAAGCATTTATAGCTGTATTTATAAATGGCTTACTAATGTCTATTAATGTTTTATAAATGATGAATTAACTATTTACTAATGCTTAACTAATGCTTCATAGCGTGAGTTATTCTAAAGTGTTACCAAATGTGGTTTTTGTTATATATTTGTTATATATCTGCTGATGCAGATACATGAAAATGCTTAAATCAAGAAGGAATATACAGTATGTATATATGTATGACTTCAGATTAGATAAATCCTTCCACAAGTCTTTCCCAGCTCAACGCTTTCAACTACACCACAATGCCTTTTTTTAACTTTTATATGCACAGACATTCACCAAAATAGATTTTAATACTTGTGTGTTTTCTGGAATTGCTGTAGAAGTATCTGCCTTCCCACATCTGTTTTGACATCTGTATGGTTTGTTTCTCCTGCATGTGATTCACATGCTCATAGACTTGACTTTACTGCTCCAGAATGGGTAAAACGTGACTAGCTTTAATTGGTTTGCGGCTCTTGTGGTCTTGTCTGGCTTAGGGGGGTTTCTGTTTGAGGAATTCAAGCTTCATTCAAGGTGACGTTTTTCATTCCAGAGAGCGGTTTCCATCAAATGATACGTCTCCCTTTGTTTCTTTCTAGGCGGTGTTGGTGCACAGCTGTTACAGTTATTCGCTCTCTGCTGTCTTTCTCAGTCCCCTTGCATTTGTCCTCCTTCAGGAACTGTTCATTCCATTTCATATTCTCTGCTCCACATTAATCCACAGGATTATCTGCTTTACATTCTCTGTTTCTCTCCTCTACTTCTTTAGTTTACTCATATTATTTAAATCATGAAGCTGTAGATGTTGCAGGCTGATGAGTTCTTGATGCAGCTATCATATCGTTCACTGCATGGCACAAGCTGATTGGTTCCTGTTGCATCTGCAGCCAATGAGCTTGCTGCTTAACATTTAATTAGTCAGTGCTTTCTGTAGCAGAGTAGAGTTCCTCTGAAACCCTCCACCTTCCCCAGCTTCACTTGTATAGATCTACTATGGGTAATTTCTTATATTCTATTTGTGTAGCAGCAGTATGTCTTGCATGCTCACAACAGCGTGTCTATGTACTGGCAGGAGCAAGTCTCTGTACTTGCCCTGCAGCAACATCAGCAAATAATCAACATCAGCAGCAAATATCAGCAGTAGCAGCAGCAATATCAATAGCAGCAATAATCAACAGCAACAATAATAATCAGCATCAATAGCAGCAATAATCAACAGCAGCAGCAATATCAGTAGCAACAGCAGCAATAATCATCATCAGCAGCAAATATGAGCAGTAGCAGCAGCAATATCAATAGCAGCAATAATCAACAGCAACAATAATAATCAGCATCAATAGCAGCAATAATCAACAGCAGCAGCAATATCAGTAGCAACAGCAGCAATAATCAACATCAGCAGCAAATATCAGCAGTAGCAGCAGCAATATCAATAGCAGCAATAATCAACAGCAACAATAATAATCAGCATCAATAGCAGCAATAATCAACAGCAGCAGCAATATCAGTAGCAACAGCAGCAATAATCATCATCAGCAGCAAATATGAGCAGTAGCAGCAGCAATATCAACAGCAGCAATAATCAACAGCAACAGCAATATCAGTAGCAACAGCAGCAATAATCAAAAGCAGCAGCAATATCAGTTACAACAGCAGCAATAATCAGCAGCAGCAACAATCAGCATTAGCAGCAACAGCAATACTCAACAGTAGCAGCAAATATCAGCAGTAGCAGCAATAATCCACAGCAGCAACAATATCAGTAGCAATAGCAGCAATAATCATCATTAGCAGCAACAGCAATACTCAACAGTAGCAGCAAATATGAGCAGTAGCAGCAGCAATAATCAGCAGTAGCAGCAATAATCCACAGCAGCAACAATATCAGCATCAGTAATCAACAGCAGCAGCAATATCAGCAGCAGCAACAACAATTATCATTAGCAGCAAAAACAATACTCAACAGCAGCAGCAAATTGCAGCAGCAGCAGCAGCAATAATCATCATCATCATCATCATCATCATCATCAGCAGCAGCAGCAGCAGCAATAATCATCATCATCATCATCATCATCAGCATCAGCAGCAGCAGCAGCAGCAGCGATAATCATCATCATCATCATCATCATCAGCAGCAGCAGCAGCAGCAGCAGCAATAATCAGCATCAATAGCAGCAATAATCAACAGCAGCAACAATCATAATTAGCAACAACAGCAATAATCAACATCAGCAGCAAATATGAGCAGCAGCAACATCAATAATCAGCAGCAGTAGCAGCAATAATCCACAGCAGCAACAATATCAGCATCAATAGCAGCAATAATTAGCAGCAGCAACAATCATCATTAGCAGCAACAGCAATACTCAACAGCAGCAGCAAATTTCAGCAGCAGTAACAGCAATAATCAGCATCAATAGCAGCAATAATCAACAGCAGCAACAATATTGTAAAACTACTGTGTCAAGATTTTAGTTTGTGGATAAGCATGCCTCAACCTCCACTAGACCTGCTCCATGCTAAGAGGTAACAATCATACTTAGCAGCAACAGCAATAATCAACACCAGCAGCAAATATGAGCAGCAGCAACATCAATAATCAGCAGCAGTAGCAGCAATAATCCACAGCAGCAACAATATCAGCATCAATAGCAGCAATAATTAGCAGCAGCAATAATCATCACCAGCAGCAACAATCAGCAGCAGCAAATATGAGCAGTAGCAGCAGCAACAATCAGCAGTAGCAATACTCAACAGCAGCAGCGTAGCAGATCTTTTCCGCCAAAGCCAAATACAAATACATTAACATTGTCATATCCATTACCATGCTAAACTCTTCCAAAAGTCATAATAGAACTACATTCTTAAAAATGAATAACAAAGGTGCTCGCTTTCAAACTTTTTTTAATTTCAGATAAATATTAATATATTAACATACTTATAATGCAATAAAAATAAATGATAATATAATTAAATTCTGTAATTCCAGAGATTTCAATGACTGAATTTCCCAGAAGTTTGTTTAAAAAAAAAACAAAAAAAACAAAAAAAAAAAAAACATTTTTTACTCCCATAGAGCAATTGACTAATTTATTTTTGTCTTTGATGTTTTTAAGCCATCTAGCATCCGGTTAAAATGTTGTTGTTCCCTAGTTGAGAAGCACTGCATTAAACTGAGCAGTCTTCTCTCTTTGTTTACCAAGGAGATCAATATTACCAGGAAACTATCTGTTAGTGTTTCCAAAGATATGTGATTTGAAATGTTTGCTCGTGTTCGTTCAGTTAAAGACATGGACGTTTTTGATCAGTTAAGCTGCAAATGCCATGTGACTCATTATCTGGGAGCTGATGATGTCATAACAATGCTGATTGGCTGATTGCACCACAAGTATATAAATTCTGCTTCTTTATTTTGATTAGCTGAGACAAAAAAAGTTACACAGAAACACGCATTTAGGACCAATAAAACAAATCAGACGGTCAAGACAAGTTCTGAGGGTTTTAATGTCAGCATATTCATGTTTCATAAGAGATGATGATTTCTTCTCAGTCTGTCTGTCACGTATTGCTGTGCAGAGGGAAGTGACATTAATATTACAGATGGCAGCCTGCTGCTGCGGTGTAGTGTTTGCCTTCACTATTTAAACTGCTCTCAAAGAAGATGGTTCAGCAGAGGGTCAGGGCGGCAAAGACAGTGGGAAATTTATTCAGTCCACCCATGGGAGAGATAAAGATAGAGAAAAGATGGAAAAAAAGAGAGAGAAATGCTTACCCTGGTTGTATGGTGCAGGTATATTGTAAAACTACTGTGTCAAGATTTTAGTTTGTGGATAAGCATGCCTCAACCTCCACTAGACCTGATCCATGCTAAGAAACTGCTGTTTTTAACATTAGAGAAAGGGAATAGTGTTAACGTTATAGGTAAAGTTTCACTTTTGGTGTGCAAGAAGAGCTGCTTTGCACTTTTGTTTCAGCTGTGCAAGAGAATCAACACAAAAAGTTAAATACTTGACACATAAAATGAAAATTACCATTCTTTCCAGTATAATGTAATGGTATACTATCATTAAATAGTGTCAGTAATTATTCATCAATATTATTGATTTGAATGCAGTTTCCCCAACTAATCAAGCCGAAATCATAATAAGTCAAAATAAGTAAGTAGAATCATCCACAAAAGAAAGTCTGTGGAATCTGCATGTTAAATGGTTGAAATCAAAGCCAGAACAAGATTAAGCGTGACACTGAGTGTCTTCTTGCTCTATTTTGTGCTCCAGTTTATTTTAAAGCACAGCGAGACAGGATCTCTGTGAGCTCGCTGCTCTTTTCATCCTCCACAGCCCTGATGTCTGCATTTTAGTCGCATATATCCTTCTTCATTTCATTCCTTCATCACTACCTGACACTCTTATTAATGTCCCTCTAATTAAAAGCATAAATCTGTCATGCCAAAGTGTATTAACTGGGGCACTCCACACCGAAAACGACTGAACGAGACAGAGAAAAAGAAGATAAAGGAAAGGTGTGGGCAGCACATCAGATGCCAGGCGTTTTGAAAGCCTGCCGGACCACCGTGACAGCCCAGTGTTTGTGTTCGCGGGTTTGTTGTTTGTTGATCGGCCAGGCTCGTCCACATCACTGAATCTAAATGTGAAAATTACACCCTGCCTCTAACCCATTAGACTGCAGACTGGCTGTTTGCCCTTTTAGCCTGTGCAGGTATAAGCACTTGTGTGGGAGAAGGATTTGCACAGGTTACCGAGCTGACAGACTCTCTCACACGCTTCTTGAACAATTTGGAGGTGTGAAATAAGAGGCTGTGAGCAGTTCCCGACTGACCTTATAACTCCACCTGCACCATCACTAACATCAGCAGCAGAACTCTATTAAAAGCATTACAAGACTTTATTAGTGGTAAAAATATCCCAGACAGCTATAGGCATAAATACACAGGTGTATAAGTCGAATACAGCAAATGCCTTGGTGATGCAGCCAGTTGGTCTCTACTAGAACAGGTTGATTATTCTCCTCATATTCTCCATTTTTGCAGCTCCTCTCTTCCCAGTCTGTCAGTAACGCTTCCTGTCTCTATGAAGCCCCTCCTTCTGAAAAGCACAATGTGCTCTGATTGGTCGGCTGGAGCGGTGTGTTGTGATTGGTGTTTGGGAAATGTCCATAACCGCCAGTTTCAACACACTACTAACTAACTCAACCAGGCCCCGCCCCTTTATTCTGCATATTAATTATTTAAATGAGGAATATTGTGACATGTTTTTACCAGTTTTGACCAATTTTATTTTTTTGTTTTTGCCTTTTACACCATAAAAGTACCAGGAAATAGTTCATAAGCTGTATTTGAAGTCAGAAACGGAATGAAATTTAAATAATTATTTTCAGAAAAACCTCTGCCTTATGATTTTCTGATTTTCTGATTTTCATTTTAGTTTAATTATACTTTTATTAATATATTTAATTGCCTTATTTTTTATTAATTAACATTTTAATTTCGTTTTTGTATTTTCATTTTAAGAAATTAATACTTTTATTAAGCAAGGGTGCATTAAATGGATAAAAAATAAAAGTAAATCTACCTTTTGTAATAATTAAGATTTTTTTATGTAGTTAAAATAAGTCTCCTTCTCAAAAATACAGTAAAAATTGTGAAATATTATTACAACTTAAAATAGCTGTTTTCTATGTGAATATATAGTAAACTATAATTTATATCCACTGATCAAAGCTGAATTTTCAGCAGTCTTCAGTGCCACATGATCCTTCAGAAATCATTCTAATATGATGATTTGATGCTCAATTATTAAAAAAAAAAAATACTGTAAAATTACAACACCGATGTGTACCATAAATATCAAAGTATCTTAGACTTCATCAGTTTTACTACATTTCTACACTGAAAAGTAAAAATAAATATTTAAATATTATTAGAATGCATATTGTATCTCACAAACTGAGAAGGACTGTGATATTTTTAGAGCATAAATATTTAGGCATATTTCTGTGTGCATATGGTCTTGTTTGCTCCGTATGCCCACGTTTGCTCAGTGCTTTTTCTGTGGGCTGAGTGTTTGATGTGGACTGATGGCTTCAGGAGTTTATGAATGAATATTTAAAGGGCCTTGGCGAGCTTGAACTGCGAACAAAATGGCCTCTCTGTTCTGTCCACAAGACAGACTGTCATTTAATGTATGAGCCTGTCTTAAAGTTATCAGATACTGACTGTTTTTCAATTCGATGAGAATGAAAAGTGTAGACCGTCTGAACTTTAAATTTAAATAACGGCGATGGATTGAAGTGTGTGTGTGTGTGTGTGTAAAAAGAGAGAACTGCTCTCAATACCTGAGACATTAATGGAATGAGAAGAATCTTTTTATTCTAAGGTGAAGTGGATTTGACTGTGAATCATTTCATTACACACTCAGTTACATAATCGACATCTGTGGAACGTGGTGCACACCAGAATCCTCTCACTCCAAATCCTCTCAAAGATTAAAAAAGTGCACTTAATGTAGCATTCGTCTGCTTATTTGGAAATTTGTTGTAACTTGTGCTTAACTTAAAAGCTAATGTTCCTTCATGAAGTACATTTAGGTTCTCTATAGTATTTGGAACCAACAAATGGTTCTTATTCACAACCAGTTTCACTTAAAAATAAAAAGAATGATGTTCTGCTAATAATTTATGCATGTATATTTTTGAAAATGCAGCATACTAAAATACTCTGACAGAGTTTTCTGCGCTAATGCTGCAGTGAGTCTGTGCTACAGTATATATATATAAATTGTTATATATTATACTGTATATTGTATTTTAATTTTTAAGATATAGTTCTTAGGAAAAAAAAAATACATTTGTTGCAGTATTTATCTTTGTACAACTGTTCATTGCCACGTTAATTCACAAAATAAAACAACAGTCTTGCAAGAGCATAGGAGCAACACAATTGACTATGCAATGATGAGGACAGACACAACAACTGAAAATTAGGGCTATAAATTAACACAGACTTAGAGAAGGGAGAAAACAAGTAACAGGTGAGATTAATCAATTAACAAATGGGAACATGCAGATCTAAGGGGCCATTTACACTAAAACGGAAAACTTTTGATGTGTTTTGGCCATTCGTTTACACGACAAAGGCATTTTGGTGGCCTGAAAATCCAAACTTGTGAAAACAGGTTTCAAAGTGCAAGTTTTTGAAAAGTCTCCATGTAAACAACAAAAACGCGAATCTGTGAAAACGATGACGTCATGCACATGTGCATTACATGTTCAGTCGTGTTGCATCGCCATCTAATGGCCTGCCAGTAGAATACAGCGTTTTTAGTCATTTTCACGGATTCATATGAATGGGGATTGTTTTGACAATGGTGTCGTCTGTACGCGGAAAACTCAAAGGAAAAACGTCTCCATTTTAACCGTATCGTACCATTGTGCTTAAAACAAGCAAAATAATCTTGTTTTCAGTTTGAAATTAGATTATTTTGCTTGTTTTATTCTAAAACTAACTTAATTTTGACTTTTTTTTCTGAAAACAAGACAAGACGCCTTGTCTAGAAAATGCTTCTTGAATTTAAGAATTTTTAGATATTTGGACTGGAAACAAGACAAAAAATCTAAGTAAGAAAAGCATTTATTGCAGTGTGATTTTAATAATGTATTAGTAAATGTTGAAATTAACAAATGACAAGATGCATAAATGCTTTAGTTAACATGAACTAACAATTAAAAATATGTCTAATGTAGTTACTTAATGTTATCAAATTGAATTTTACTGTAAAGTGTTACTGACAATACAGTCATCATTTATTCACCCTCATGTTGTCCCAATCCAGTTTATCTTTCTCCTGCAGAAACAAAGGAAGATATTTTTTTCATAATGGGGTCCAAACAACATTGGATGCCATTGACATTCATTTTATGGTCAAAAAACACTGAAGCATTCTTCAAGATTTCTTCTGAGCTCCACATGAAGGTGAGTTAAAGATGTCATTTTTGTGCCTTGCAGAAGTATTTCTGTCTTGTTTTCCAGAAAAAAATATCTAAACGTTCTTAAATCAAGATGCATTCACTGCAGAAGCAAAATGACTGAAGATATAAAGTCTTGTTTACTGAAAAATGTATCCAAAGTAAGTGAGTTTGTGCTTAAAACAAGAACAAATATCTGTCAGTGGAGTCAGGGAAAATAATCTAATTTTCCCTTTGAATTCAATAGATAGTCCACTGACAGATATTTGCTCTTGTTTTAAGCACAAACTCACTTCATTTTGATGATTTTCTTTCAGAAAACAAGACTTAATATCTTCAGCCATTTAGCTTCTCAAGTAAATGCATCGTAATTTAAGACTTTTTAGATATTTTTAATGAAAAGCAAGACAAAAATACTAGGCAAGAAAAACTTTGTTTGCAGATTGTGAGACGAGGACAACATTGGATTTTGCCAAAGTTTGGCTTGTTTTTAGTATCAAATTTGAAAAAGTTTAGTTTGAAGCACTTAGTAGCAAATTAACTAGATATCCACGAATGCTGTCAATCTACCTATCTAAACAGTCTAAACGAAACGGCAATTTCTGGTTCCCCAAAGAACCATTTTCTTAGTGTGAAGAACGTTTTGATAATCTGAAGAACGTTTTGTGCAAAAAAGCTTCTGTGGATGTTAAAGGTTCTTCATGGAACCATCAATGTGGTTCTTGGCCAGAATAAGCTGCGATGAACCGACCTTATAAGGGTTTAGTCTGGGTACGCAGAAATAACTTCCTGTTCCTGCTCTGTAACTTCTTGTTCAGTCTGCTTGTTCAGATTCTCATGTTCACATCAGATTTTGCAGAAAGGACCAATCGAGGAGACGTATTGCTCCTGCCTCCAGCAGTGTGAATAGAGCAATATTGGATGCTCTGGTGCAGCATTCAAAAACAAAAGGTGGAGAGACACTTTATTAGTTCTGAAATGAGAAATGTCCCTTTGTGAGACCCAGTTCATCCTTGTTTATGAAACATCCCCTCTGTCTCTCACCTTTATTCTGTGGGAGCAATGAAAGTGATCGTGCTTTTATCCGAATATCATTTGAAAGAGGGGAAAAAGTACCACTCCTGTTTAAACATTTATTTTTCACTAATCGCACTATTAAACGACAATATACTGTGTTATTGTTCACATCAGACTCGTCTGGCGGGAATGCCCTTCTTAGGAACTGGGCCTCAGGTAATTTTACGAGAAATAGCTTTCGGATTCATTTGAGTCTGGGAATGTGAGGCTCCATAATTGTTCCAGCATTGTGACATTTCATGGAAAGGGGAGGTTGCAGTTGGAATTTTTTGTTAATCCACCAGGAATGTAATCAATTAAAAATTAATTTTCTTTTCCCCCCTATAATATTTATCTCAACATAGCTATTTTCCCAACTAGACAATCTTTTTTTCCTAACAAAATAGCTGAGTAACCGAGGCCTGAGGCGTGAGAGAAAAAGAGAGGAAATAAGCTCTCACATGTTTCCTATCATTATATGCCTGCACTGTATCTTTAAATCAAAAGTAGAGCCATAACAGCTAATATATGACTTCATATACGGTATATAAAATAAGAAATACCCTTTTTAAAAATACAAGTGACCTCTTACTATCCTTAAACGTATAGTCAGAAAGCATATAAAATATTTTTTTTAATCGTTCCAAACCAACAGAGTCTATTTTGGCCAAATCATGTTGAATTTTCCAGCGCCGCATTACATTGGGCTCAATATGTTTTCATCATCTGCCACAGTGTAATGAATCTGGCCATGCAGTTCCTCTGGGAAATGTTTTGCAGGTACAGTATGTGCTTTGGGAGCATGTTGTTTCATTTTACACACTAGGTATTTAAAGTCTATGATGAAAAATTGTGACTGAAATATGTGCAAAATCCTCCAGGCTTAAAGAGAAGGTCGTTTTATGTCCTTTTACAAAGTCTCGTTTTTTAAGCTCTACTAGAATCTGTTTTCCTGCTTGAATGTTGATTATTTTCCTCATATTCTCCATTGTTGCAGCTCCTCTCTTCCCAGTCTGTCAGTAACGCTCTGTTTAGTTCCTGTCTCTATGAAGCCCCTCCTTCTGAAAAGCACAATGTGCTCTGATTGGTCGGCTGGAGCAGTGTGTTGTGATTGGTTCCGCCCCTTACCATAACCGCCAGTTTCAACACACTACTAACTAACTCAACCAGGCCCCGCCCCTTTATTCTGCATATGAATTATTTAAATGAGGAATATTGTGACGAAACCTCAAGACTACAATTAAGGCGTTTCAGGAAAGAAAGATGAACATGAAAAAAAGCATAATAGGTCCTCTTTAAAGAGTATATTGTGGCTGCTGTTTATAGCAGCAAAAAGGCAGTTGTGTAAGCAATCATCTCTGAGAATTATATCCTGAAGTCGAGCATGTTAAGATGTTTTAATCAGAAACCACATATGGTCAGTCGTCCAATCAGAGATGACAGCGTGATATTAATAACATTTCTAAAGAGACGATAAATAAAGCAAAAGAATGAAGCAGCAGTTCATCTTCCGGTCATGGATTGTAAATGTCATTTAAAATGAGAGCTGAAAATATGAAAATCAGAAAAATTGTGGAATCAACTCATGGTTAAGCAAAAGGGAATGACTTACAGTATATAAATGGCCACTGAAATAACCATCTTAACTAGTCATATTAAAGGAACATTTTGGGTTTGTTTCAAGCAGAGTTGACAGAATTTTTGGTGCAATGTTAATTACAAGAAAAAATAATTTCCACTTTCAATTGCTTTTAGTTATTTTAGCTGTACAAAAACAGTCTGTTCTGCTGCTTTATATTGCAAACAGGTATTTATCATATTATTAGGGGCCAAGCACCGAAGGTGCGGAGGCACCTATTGTATCCGTTGGCGTTCTTTTTTTTCTTCTTTATTATTATTCTTCTTCTTCCGCTCTGGAAGTCTATGGCAGCCCATAGAACCGCTTGCGGGAAAGTTTGTGAAATTTGGCACAGAGTTAGAGGACAGTCTGACCTTTGTCCATAGCAAATTTGGAGTCTCTAACTCAATCCCTCTAGCGCCACCAGCTGTCCAAATCTGCACTCATGTTTATGTTAATAACCAATAAAGCCGATTCAAATGCTATGACGTCCCTATGACGTCATTTTCCGTCATGAAAATGTTTCCGCCATTTTGAATTTTCTGAAAAACCTACTTTTTCGAACTCCTCCTAGGCCGTTACTCTGATTTTCATGAAAATTGAACCAGATCATCTTCAGACCATGCCGACAAAAAGTTATGGAATTCAAGTCGATTCCTCAAACCGTTTTCGAAAAACACGCAAACGAATTGTACGTAGTGCTTGCGAAAATAGACATAAGGCTGTATCTCCGCAACGCTTTATCGTATTCAGACCAAACTTGGTACATGTCATCACAAGCATGACCTGAGGCAACTTGCAGCGTTTCGGCGCAGCGCCACCTAGTGGTGCGGAGATATGAAAAATGGTCTATTTTTGCTTATAACTTCTGATGGGTTTGTCCAAAAATCATAAATTTCTTCGTTGGATTCAGGGCATTATGCCAATTATGTCCAAGTGATACCCAATTTTCCCATATCAGACATTTTGGCCGTCGGCCATTTTGAATTTTGTGCTAAAATGCTGTATTTTACGAACACATTAGCGTATCTTTACAAAACTCGGTATGGGTCATCAGCACAATGCCCTGAAGGAGCCTGAGAAGTTTCGGACCGAAAAGTTATAACAAAATTTACAAAAATTCTAATAACTTTTGACTATTTTAACTGATTGTAATGAAACTGGTCTCAGTTGATTCCTTGGGTCATGCCGAGAACACAGATATCAAATTTGCCATAGTCGGCTGAACTTCCTGTCTGCCATATTGTTTTTCTTTAAAAACCTACTTTTTTGAACTCCTCCTAGACCGTTACTTCGATTTCCACCAAAATCGAACCGTATCATCTTCAGACCATGCCGACAAATAGTTATGGATTTACAGTCGATAACGTTCAAAACCATTTTCGTATACCAGAGCAACGAATTTGAGGCATGATGCAAAACCCAGTCTTGAAGCGGTATCTCTGCAATGCTTTGACATATTGACACCAAACTTTGCAAGTGTCATTGTCACCTCACTCTGACCATACCACATCAATTTGGTCACAGCGCCACCTATTGGTGGAATGTGATAAACCAGTAAATCCTCATTTTTGATCATTATTCAGCTCTTTTGACTAAAATGATCTCAATAGGTCTTTAATTGCTCACTGTTGCAGTTGGTCTGATGCTCAAAGCCATGTTGGCTGGCTTATTGTGCCGCTTTTGTGCTTGGCCCCGTAATTGCTGCTTGCAGCTATATTTTTTATTTATTATCATTAACACACTGGTTTGTAACATACATAGTTTTACCATTTATTGCTGTGTTATTCTTCTAGTTATTTAATAATCGTAAGTCTCACTCATTCATGGCTAATAGCATACTTCCACATTGCAAAATAACCATAAAAGACTAAGAATGACAAAAACAACTACAATGTATGTGTGTGTGTATATATATATATAGACATTTTCTTTAAATATTTTTTCTTTCTTGTTATAAGTTGACCCGATAGTGGATTTTACAGATAAAGATATCTAGTTTGAACCGCACTAGCCGATAAGCGATTAACCAACCGATAATTTTTAAAATGGATACAGAATGAAAACAAACATTTTTTATTTAATTTTTATATTTGCTCTCACACTATATAATGACAGCGGATGCTTCTCAGTCATTCCAGCAACGGATGCAACCCAGAAAAACTAGCAGTATGGATTTTGGATCGATCGTTTTTTTCCGATTAATCGGCACCGATAACCGATTGCTGGAACAATGGGACAATGGAACATTGGATCTTGGTACTTTGTCTAGAATGATGGCCTTAAGCCTTAAATGTATACCTTGTTTCTTTATCAACCCGGGAAGTCATTCGCTATAGGTAAACCGATAGATCGTTTTGCCGATTAATCGGCACCGATAACCGATTGCTGGAACAATGCGACAATGGAACATTGGATCTTTTGGTCCAGTACTGTGTCTAGAATGGTAAGCTTTAAATGCATACCTTGTTTCTTTATCGACCCGGGACATCATTCACTAGAGGTCGACCGATTGATCACC
>NC_063052.1:15545185-15570185 GCF_018812025.1 Megalobrama amblycephala | reverse complement strand
TCAGACTAGGTAAGCAAGCAAGAACAATAGCGAAAAATGGCAGATGGAGCAATAATAACTGACATGATTCATGATATCATGATATTTTTAGTGATATTTGTGAATTGTCTTTCTAAATGTTTCGTTAGCATGTTGCTAATGTACTGTTAAATGTGGTTAAAGTTACCATTGTTTCTTACTGTATTCACGGAGACAAGAGCCGTCGCTATTTTCATTTTTAAACACTTGCAGTCTGTATAATTCATAAACACAACTTCATTCTTTATAAATCTCTCCAACAGTGTGTAATGTTAGCTTTAGCCACGGAGCACTATCAAACTCATTCAGAATCAAATGTAAACATCCAAATAAACACTGTACTTACGCGATTAGACATGCTGCATGACGAACACTTTGTAAAGATCCATTTTGAGGGTTATATTAGCTGTGTGAACTTTGAGTCGAGAGCTCGGGAGGGGGCGGAGAGCGCGAGCAATTAAAGGGGACGCAGCCTGAATGGGCGCATTTCTAATTATGCCTCAAAATAGGCAGTTAAAAAAATTAATTTAAAAAAATCTATGGGGTATTTTGAGCTGCAACTTCACAGACACATTCAGGGGACACCTTAGACTTATATTACATCGTGTGAAAAAACATTCAATGGCACCTTTAAGCAATTAAGGCAAGGTTTAAAAAACAAAATTAAATTTGGTTTGGTTATACTTAAAAATAAGCCAGCATCTGAACTTTTTAATGCTGAATTAGAGGGGAAGTACATTTAATTCCTGTGGAAGCTCTATTTTGGCTGTTTACAGCGACTCAGGCTTATTTCTGCAGTTAAGATCTGACGTCTTGTTGATATGTTGCTCTAACACACGGGACCTGCTCCAGCAAGTCAAACAATGCTGGCGAGTAATTCCCCCTTTGCCTTCAATAACACAAATCTCCACGTCTGATATTTGTACTTGACAAGAAGTCTCTTTGCCCTTAGCTGGGTTGTCAAGGAGACAGGCATATTTTCAGTTTAACATGTCTGCGACTCCATTTAAGCAGTCGTTCACCCATTATAATGGGCTCATTTCTCCTGTCTGGTATTCCCCTACTTTTATCAGAAGCCCAGTAAAGCCAGACTGTACGCAAAGAGACTGCCGGTGGTTTAAGTGCCAGACAAATTCATGCCTAATATCCCTCCACCTCAAAATCCCTGTCGTACCTCCTCCAGACAGTCTTTGTTTTTCATCTAAGTACCCTGAGCTCTGAGGTGCTGTAATTGCCTTTCCCTAAAGTTTGATAACGTGCATGTGGGTGGATGCTGGGTAAAGAAGCTTATAGCAGATCAAGATGGTGGCGTTTGGAGATGCAGATATGCTGGTTGCCACTAGTACAAGTTGGTCTGTTTGTCTTGGCTTGGTTCAGATAGTCTGGATAAGGTCTTACACAAATGCAGTGGTACATTACACACTCCCTACGAGCCAAACCAACCCTTTCCTGCCAAAAAAAGCCTCAAGCTTTTGTTTGAGAAATGTTCAAATGTTCTAATACAAGCGGTTGTAAATTTTGCATTTGTCATTATGCTAAATGAATAGCATGTTCTGCGCCGCCTGTCTTGGAAGTGAAGAATGTGTAAACACGTCCATGAAAAGTGTACAGCAACTGTCACTGTAGTGTGTATGCTTGTTTGATGCATCTGTCGAAGCTGTTTGTAATTCAGAATATGATCCTAAGATGTCTTTCCAACATGTACAAAGAGTTTTCGTTTCTTTATGACTCTTCTGGGTCTCTGAAAGGGCAACCCGTTTCTTTTATTTAGCATCTGCTAATCGTTTTTTAGGAATGAGAGTTTTTCCACATCTAAAAGATGACAGTGGTTTAATTGAAATCAAAAACAGTAATCAGACTTTATTAAACGTGACTTGTTTTTTTTTTGTTTTTTTATTGAACACTCACTGAGAAAGAAATAAACTGCATAAAACAATTTTGGTAATTAAAGTATTAATATAAATGGGTCACTCTGTGTCAAATCAGCCAGAAACTTCCACAGCTCAAACATTTTTTCTGAAGAAAGACAAACATAAATAGTGATGAAAACCAAAATATTAAATGTCTTGGATGAACAATTATTGAGTAATCCACTATTTTGTACCACATTTGGTTTTTGACCATTTGAAATGTGTGCAAATTTATTCTTGCAACCATATTGAGATCCCAATATCTCTGGAATTAAACAATATAGGGTGTTCAAATTGGAGATATCAAAAGAAAACTTTGTCGAGAACCAAAATCTAAAAGGATATTAAGATATTTTTTTTGAGTTACAGGTATGCAAACTTTGGGAAAGAAACCATGAAAACTGCTTTTTTCCCATTTTTGAACTATCAACATTGGCATATAAAGCAACAAAGATTGCTAAAGTCAACATATTTTACATATAGACCTACCAATCTCTGTGTAAAAATAAAATAATGATGCTGCCATCTTTCTAAAGACATTATTACCCCCTGTAATTTGGCTCCAAATGTCAGGTGAAATTGTCACTTGGGCCCTCCTCTACAAAACAGTGGATTACTCCGTAAATACTGTATACATCCATTGCATTTAATATTTTAGCTTTTTTCTTTATTTATGTATGCCTTTCCCTAGAGAAAATAAATATCAAAATCAAATATTTTAGCTGAGGACCTCTGGTTGAGTCGACACCGAATTACTTCAGCGTAATTTTGACCATCTTTGACTAGACGACATGCTGCGGCTTATTCTGCCCAAAAACCGGCCTCTTGAAAGTAGCAAAGTTAGACAAACATTAGACAAAGAAAGAATGAAAGGAGAGAATTCACACTTTAACAAGAAATATTTTTCCTGTTAGCATGCATCTGAAAATCTTTCATTGTTTCACACTCAAAACTGTTAATATAGCATGCCATAGAGAGACGTTTTCAGTGGCCTTGGTTCAGTAAGTGCACTTCGCATTCATTTTCTTCTCTTTCAAAATTTTCTATGAGTTTCAAGAGCTCAGAGTTGAATCATAACAATAAACTTGAAACTTTGAAGCAAAAAGTATATCAAACTTAGACAAAGGACAAAATTGCACTTTGTCCTTTTCCTAAGTTTGGTATATCACATGAATCACATGAAGCTTTGCAAATGATGTCATCAAATCAGAAAGACGGTGCATGGAAAACTTTTTTTTTTTTTTTGTGCTAAATCAATGCTAAATTTCTTCACATCATCCTTCAGAAATTATTTTCATATGCTGATTTATTATTAATGTTCAAAATGGTTGTGCTGCTTTATATTTTACTAGAAACTGTGATACTTTGGTCAATTTATTGCTTCCTTGCTGAAATGCATTAATTCCTCAATCTAATATAAATATTAGACTTGCATCTAGAGTTGCTGAGTACTGTCCCTTTAAGAAACATCCTCATTTTTTTTTATTGGTTTTGAAAGAATCTCTCTCTCTCTCTCTCTCTCTCTCTCTCTCTCTCTCTCTCTCTGTGTGGCAAAATGATCTGTCTCTCTGCAATATGGTGATATGGGGTCTAAACCCCTGAGATCATTTATGTGGAACTATTACTGGAGAAATGAAAGATGCAGGTTATTATAAAGTCATTGGTGCACGTGAGATCAAATAAAGACACAATGTGCAATACACATATGTCCCCTTTGTTGACATGCTTTTCCACACAACACACACACACACACACACACACACAGACCGGATACAAGCACCAACAATGTGACAGGCCTCATTATCAGATAGCACACAGATGACATTTTAACATTGTGACACTCATTAACTAGCTGTTCGTGTCGAGTTCTCACACAGGGCAAAAGACAGCGTGTCCCCATAGGGACAACATGACATCCACCGTCCACGTTACACAACCTTCTCTGTCTCTCACACACACACACACACATACCTTCTCTCACTGTCGCCCACAGAGACTCTTGATAGTCAGATCAATTAATTAATCAAGCTGTCAGGGCTTTTTAATTGCTTCATTGCGGCGCTCAAATCACAAATATGACTGACGTTAAGCTGCATCAAGCCTTGCAGCATGAAATTTCACTTCCATCATCTTATTTGACATGTTTTACTTGTATAATTATATATTTATTGAATTAAATGCATAATGTATAACCTCATAGCTATATGGAATCTGCAGACTTTTCTCATTTTCTGTGTTGATTTCTGTGGAATGCATCAGAATTATATTTAAGCGTGAGATAAACAGAGCTGAGAGCATTATATTCTTATTTGAAAGCATTGTTATGCAGATTTTGTAATAGATTTAAAGAGGCAATATTGCTGATTGTGTTTTTGGGCTCTACAGGTTTTCCTGCTTGAATGTTGGTTATTTTCCTCATATTCTCCATTGTTGCAGTTCCTCTCTTCCCATCTCCGTATGTTTTTTTTTTTTTTTTTTTTTATCATGTGTGAGCACATGTGAGCTTCATTACATAAAACTCCAAAGCACATTATTTTAAAGTTCGTATCCATTCAGTCTATATTATATATGCCAGCCAATTTAACGATGAGCAATTGAGACACTCTCATAACAAATATTTGATGCCAGTCCTTCAGCAGGCAGATTTTTGACATTTACTACATCGGATAACATCTTGCACTTTTAATTTGCCTTTTAAATGAGATGGTGGAGGGCTGACTCAAAGTCACATTCACATGCTGCACAGTCTGTCATTGCTGTAGAAACACAAAGTTCACATGCTGTTTGCTAACTGGAGTCATTCTGGAGTAACGCACCTAATCAGCTGTTTCCTTTTTGCAATTTGAAGCCTAATTGAAGGCATGTGAAAAATCACCACGGGATTCGCTTTTCAAGCTTTAGAGACTCTTAGTCGAGTTGCTGTGATGTCTTTAGGGGTTTTATAAAACTTGCTTCTACTTCCAAAACTTTCATCCATTTCCATTTTTCGAATAATTTCCTAATTAGGTAGGGGCCAAGCACTGAAGCTGATCGTTGGCGTTGTTCTTCTTCTTCCGTCTCCGCTCTGGAAGTCTATGGCAGCCATAGAACCTCATGTGGGAAGGTTTTGAAATTTGGCACACTGATAGAGGTCAGTCTCAACATTAACCACACCAATTTTGGAGTCTCTAAATCAATGCCTCTAGCGCCACCACCTGTCCAAAGTTTCACTCATGTTTATGCTAATAACTTTTGAACCATAAGAAACTGAACCATTAAAGAAATTAAGAAATTTGAACCATTCTTTTTTTTCCCTCTGATTCCTTGACTTGATTGCACCCAAATTTTTCCGAACTCCTCTAGGCTGTTGCTCCGATTTTCACAAAAAATGGACCAGATCATCTTCAGACCATGCCGACAAAAATTTGTGGAATTCAAGTTGATTATTCAAACCGTTTTCTAAAAAACTTGCGAACAAATAGTGCGTAACGCTGTATATCCTCAACGCTTTATCATGTTCAAACCAAACTTGGTTCATGTCATCACAAGCATGACCTGAGGTTACATGCTGCGTTTTGGCACAGCGCCACCTACTGGTCCAGAGATACGAAAAATGGCTATTTTTGTTTATAACATCTGAACAGTTTGTGCAAAAATTAATCGAAAAAGAAAAAGTCTTCAACAGGTTGACAAAAGAAAGCACAATAAAGAAAAGGCAGGCAGGAGAATGAGTTCGTCTCATTAGATTCAGGGTGCAGATTCGAATGATATACAATTTTCCCATATTGCTATTTTGGGCATCGCCATTTTTTATTTTGTAGTAAAATGCTGTATTTTTCAAGCGCACTGGCATTTCGTTACAAAACTCTGTATGTTTGTTTGGCACAATGCCCTGACAGTACAGAAAGTTTCAGGGCAGCGCCACCTTGTGTTTAAAAGTTATACAAATTTTTACAAAAATGCTAATAAATTTTGAATAAATTAGACTATTGTAAGTAACAGGTCTTGATAGATTCCATGTGTCATGCCGAGAACATGGATACCAATTTTGCATGTTTGGATAAACTTCCTATTTGCCATTTTGATTTTCTTTCAAAACTTACTTTTTCAAACTCCTCCTGGACCATTTGTCTGATTTTCACCAAAATCAAATCGTATCATCTTCAAACAGTGCCGACAAAAAGTTATGGATTTTGTGTTGATAGATGAAATAATTTTTGTATACCTCATCATTTTGGTCACAGTGCCACCTATTGGTCGAAAGTGATAAACCATTAAAACTTTACTAGTGACTGTTTATGATTTTTCAGTAATTTTGCATAAAATTATCTTAATATTATAGCTTTAATTGCAGTCAGTGTGATGCTCCCAGCCATGCTGGCATGACTTATTATGCCGTCTTTGTGCTTGGCCCCTTGCTTGCAGCTACAAACCCGATTCTAAAAAAGTTGGGACACTGTACAAATTGTGAATAAAAACAGAATGCAATGATGTGGAAGTTTCAAATTTCAATATTTTATTCAGAATACAACATAGATGACATATCAAATGTTTAAACTGAGAAAATGTATTGTTTTAAGGGGGAAAAAAGTTGGGACAAGGCCATGTTTACCACTGTGTGGCATCCCCTCTTCTTTTTATAACAGTCTGCAAACGTCTGGAGACTGAGGAGACAAGTTGCTCAAGTTTAGGAATAGGAATGTTGTCCCATTCTTGTCTAATACAGGTCTTAGGTCTTAGGTCTTCTTTGTCGCATCTTCCTCTTTATGATGCGGCAAATGTTTTCTATGGGTGAAAGATCTGGACTGCAGGCTGGCCATTTCAGTACCCGGATCCTTCTTCTACGCAGCCATGATGTTGTAATTGATGCAGTATGTGGTCTGGCATTGTCATGTTGGAAAATGCAAGGTCTTCCCTGAAAGAGACGACGTCTGGATGTGAGCATATGTTGTTCTAGAACTTGATTACCTTTCAGCATTGATGGTGCCTTTCCAGATGTGTGCCCATGCCACACGCACTCATGCAACCCCATACCATCAGAGATGCAGGCTTCTGAACTGAGCGCCGATAACAACTTGGGTTGTACTTGTCCTCTTTAGTCCGGATGACACGGCGTCCCAGTTTTCCAAAAAGAACTTCAAATTTTGATTCGTCTGACCACAGAACAGTTTTCCACTTTGCCACAGTCCATTTTAAATTAGCCTCTGCCCAGAGAAAACGCCTGCACTTCTGGATCATGTTTAGATATGGCTTCTTTTTTGACCTATAGAGTTTTAGACGGCAACGGCGAATGGCACGGTGGATTGTGTTCACCGACAATGTTTTCTGGAAGTATTCCTGAGCCCATGTTGTGATTTCCATTACAGTAGCATTCCTGTATGTGATGCAGTGCCGTCTAAGGGCCCGAAGATCACGGGCATCCAGTATGGTTTTCCGGCCTTGACCCTTACGCACAGAGATTGTTCCAGATTCTCTGAATCTTTGGATGATATTATGCACTGTAGATGATGATAACTTCAAACTCTTTGCAATTTTTCTCTGAGAAACTCCTTTCTGATATTGCTCCACTATTTTTCGTCGCAGCATTGGGGGAATTGGTGATCCTCTGCCCATCTTGACTTCTGAGAGACACTGCCACTCTGAGAGGCTCTTTTTATACCCAATCATGTTGCCAATTGACCTAATAATTTGCAAATTGGTCCTCCAGCTGTTCCTTATATATACATTTAACTTTTCCGGCCTCTTATTGCTACCTGTCCCAACTTTTTTGGAATGTGTAGCTCTCATGAAATCCAAAATGAGCCAGTATTTGGCATGACATTTCAAAATGTCTCACTTTCAACATTTGATATGTTATCTATATTCTATTGTGAATAAAATATGAGTTTATGAGATTTGTAAATTGTTGCATTCCTTTTTTTATTCACAATTTGTACAGTGTCCCAACTTTTTTGGAATCGGGTTTGTATATTTATAATAGTTATTTGATATTTACATTCTCAAAGGACAATGACAGTTGATCATAAGTTGTGGGAACATTCCTTTTATAGTACAGAAATGTGCATTATATGGATCTCAAAACTAGAATCTGCCTCATGTCATATTGAATATGGGAGAAGCTCTTCTGGTGTATTTTTTGTGGGGATCAAAAGTATCTTCCGAAGGTGAATTGCTTTTCACGCCAATTAACACAAGCAGTCTATATAGACACATCGTCTTGGAAACATCATTATGTTCCCTACTTCCAAAGTTAGTCTGTGGTGTGAGAAGCAATGTTCATTAGCTTTCTATTTTCTATCCTTTTATTGGAATACA
This sequence comes from Megalobrama amblycephala, assembly GCF_018812025.1. NCBI lineage: Eukaryota > Metazoa > Chordata > Actinopteri > Cypriniformes > Xenocyprididae > Megalobrama > Megalobrama amblycephala. Next base: position 15,561,963 of record NC_063052.1, on the reverse strand, counting down.
TTACCATGAGGGGCTGCTCCACTTAAAAGGTTTCCATTCATTTTGGCTTTGGGAAAGTAGCTATATTTTAAAGTAATCCAGTGTCATGAAAGTTGAGAATGTTGTTTGTTCTTACTACCCAAAGTTGAGGGATGTTGTTTGGGGATTTGCTCATTCCTACATGGCTTTTAAGTGCAACGAAGTTTGACTCACTCTGACTAATTAAAGTACCAAAGTAAATTAAACCCTATGAAGATGCAGCAGAGACTGAACTACCTTGGAATATTACAGTAGCAATAATACCAGTAGCACACTATGGAGGCCACTGCATGATTAGTGACCATTAAAACGCTTCTTCTATTTTCCATGTAGCAAGTGAAACCAATACTTTAAACACCACAAATGCAATATCTCTAAGGACCACAATGGACAAGAAGCTTATCTGCATCTTTAACAGTATTTTGACCTAACCAAGCATCGCAATGCCACAAAACTCAAGGACTGGCCTTTTGTTAATACTTAAAGTCTTTTGTCCATAAGGATTCCCATTAACCGTACTGAAGGCCAACACAGACCAAACTCAGCTTTCAGAGGCATATTTCACAAGGCCACTGCTTTTCCAAAACATTTCAGATGGAATCCAAAGAATTGTTTGCATTTTTACAACTGTTTGAAAGCATTTTCACCCGAGTATCAGACCCGACCTCAAGTCGTGGCCGAAAACAACAAATCCACTCAGAAGCTCGCAATGAATTCACAGTTTGCTGAAAAAGCCAATGGAAACCACACTGCATCATTCAATTGTCAATTATATTCTTTTTCTATTCCGAGGGCCATTCTGCTAGATAATTTCTTCTAACAAAAGATGGATGAGATGTGCTAGATCAGTCAGATAAGTGAGCAAATCCCCCCTGAACAAGACTAATGTCCCGTAAGAAGCAAGCGTTTGAGGAGACAAAGCACCAGACGTAATGGGTCAAAAACTAGCAACAAACAAATCAATTCCCCCTCAGACTTTGGACCGAAGATCCAGACTGGATTCTGCTAAAGCACTGACTCGTGGCCCTTTCTTTCTCAAGCTGAAAATGATTAATCATTTTATTTATGTTTATTTTCATTGCTTATAAGTTTTTGACTTGCTGCATATGGAAAGATCTTACAGCAGACCAAGATGGAACATGCAGTTGTTTTGCATTTTCTGCACTGATTTGGGGAAATATTGGAGTTAAAAGTAATAAAAATGGAGATGAGAGCAGCAGCGAAACATAATTAAATTTGGCAATATTTAAGGGGCAGAAGATGTTTAGATCTTTGACACTGTCAGGTGTTCAAATACTTTAACAAGGAAATATGTGTAATTATTTCTGGCTATCGGAAGAGTTTTGAAAAAGTGGAGATACAACTTCACATAAGGGAGAAAGAAAAACCACAACGACATTGATATAATGCCAGGAGGTGAAAACAGAGGAACAATATTCCTGCATACTCCATTCTGTTATATTGTTCATGCAATACAAATTACTCTATGATTCACAAAGAAGTAATTTCATTTTGCCCACAGCAGTGAAGTAGTTCAATATCACATGCCTATGCTCAAAGTCCCTTTAAGACAAGTCATTTCACTCGGTGGCCATCTTTGAAACGCTTCTCGGGCATGCAAGTGCAGTTCCTGTCTCTTTGAATGGGGAAACATCAAATTCTCCAAAGCAGTTCGCCAAGCTTTCGATTAAATTTCATATTTGATATCACCAATGGAATCTGACAACAACGGTCTCATAAATTTTGTTTCTAAATGCTCGAATCATGACAAAAAACCAGCATTTTTCAGTCTGGATCGAGATAATGCGCATGCGCAGTCCTAAGTGCGCGTCTCTATAGGAAGCACACGTCTGACTGTTTCTATAGGAACCGGAGCTTCTAACGCCCGCTGCAGTGATGCGATGACCAATCAGCGATTGGCTCTTATTTAGAAGGCGGGACTTATTCTGCCATATTGTGCTTTGCACTTTCTCTCATTCATAATAATACAAATACACCATCTTTCTATATATAAAGTCTTTGCTATGCTTCAATTCACAAATTTTATATATAGAAAACTTTAATATGCATCAGTTAAACGGATGCATTTGTAAAGTCATACATGGCATCAAGGTACTTTAAAGAGCTTTTGCACACTGTTAGTGATTTGAATGTCCTTGTTGGGAAATATATTTACATGAAGTGCAGATTTATTCACGTGCAGGTAAAACTTCTTTATTGCTGACAGCCGATAGTGTGATTTCAGGTTTGGTTTCAATGGATTGTAGGTAAATATCATCTTCATCATCGTTTTCATTGGCTGGTGGGCAAAACATCCATAGAACTGCATTACAGGCCAGTCAATTTTCCATCTTAAAACACAAAATATGTGAACAAAATGCACATTTTGGGCACTAGTGATCCATATCAAAACCAGCGGGACATTCTACACGAAAAAAAACTTAAAGGATTAGTTCACTTTAAAATGAAAATTACCCCAAGCTTTATTCACCCTCAAGCCATCCTAGGTGTATATGACTTTCTTCTTTCTGATGAACACAATCAGAGTTATATTAATAAATATCCTGATGCATCCAAGCTTTATACTGGCAGTGAATGGGACCAATGAGTATGAAGCTCAAAAAGTGCATCCATTCATCATAAACATGGCTCCGGGGGGTTAATAAAGGCCTTCTGAAGTGAAGCGATGCGTTTGTGTAAGAAAAATATACATATTTTCTATTATAACTTGTTAAATATGGAATTGTGAATTCCAATTGTTTTGCTAATTCGTTTGGCTGAACCATTGAAAAGAATCGACTCCAAAGAGTGATTGATTCAACGACTTGGTTGTTGAAATATGTCAACTGGATTTGTAAATTGCCGTCGTCTTTGAGATGCAGTAGGATATATGGTAAAGCTTTTTTCATTTCAAGTTTTTTATAAAGGTGTTTTTATTTTACAGATCAATAAAGGTGTATATAGTGTGAAAAGGTCAGGGTGGCTGGCTTCATACTGCAGGCCTCATCATACGCTGTCAACACTACTTGGTGTACTCAGTAGTAGGAGGGTGAGGGCAATGATGATAGGAGGGGAGGTGGATTACAGAGTCTTTACTTATGGTGCTGAAAGCCTGATGAAATGTGCATTTTCAGGCACACATTCCATTTCAACAGGTGTACAAATTCTGCTGTGCAAATATCCTTTTACTAAGTAAACAGACCTCTGTGCACGTCTTTCCTTATTTTTTTTGAGTGCTCTTTCTTTCCAGAGTGAGTAACGAGAAAAGTATCCAATCATTCACAACTACCTCAGTGCAATGACTTCAGCTTCCTTTAGACCTGCCATGTCATTGTGGTTGGGGTTTCTGGGGTGGTCACACCACGGACAAAAGAGGAAAAAAATATAGACATGCACACTTGAAACATCAAGAAAAATCTTCCCTGAAAAGTCCCAGCATAGAAGCTGACATTAGCGGCTCGGATTGCCCCTAAATTAGACGGTGGACGTTTTCTTTGGCCGCCGTGTGCCCGTCTACCATCCAGTTCCAGTAGAATGTCAAAAAACAAGTTGAGCTGAGGTCTAATTATATAGTGGGGAGCCAAAGCCCCAGCCTAGCCCCAGATAATCACTGTCATTTGTCTATTCAGCCATTACCGTACTGTATAAAAGCTACAATCGCAAGGCCACAAGCGGTGTGGCTGTTGACTTTATGCGAGTGAGGCACTATTTACAGTGAGGCACGTGTAAAAACAAATGGACCGCCCAGTCATTTACCCTATATTAAATAAGCTCTAATTTTTGGACATGACTAAGTATAGTTAAAGAGAACCTATTATGCCCTATTTACAGTCTTGGTTTTGCAAGAATAATGTTCAAAAAACACCTCATATTCTCCATTGTTGCAGCTCCTCTCTTCCCAGTCTGTCAGTAACGCTCTGTTTAGTTCCTGTCTCTATGAAGCCCCTCCTTCTGAAAAGCACAATGTGCTCTGATTGGTCGGCTGGAGCAGTGTGTTGTGATTGGTGTTTGGGAAATGCCCCGCCCCTTACCATAACCGCCAGTTTCAACACACTACTAACTAACTCAACCAGGCCCCGCCCCTTTATTCTACGTATGAAATATTGAAATGAGGAATATTGTGAAGAAAACTCAAGACTACAATGGAGTTCAGAAACACTGACACTGATATAGAGAATAACTGGAACTTTGTTTGATCAAACAGCAACATTACACACTAAAAAAATGTATAATAGTTCCTCTTTAAGATGTCTGGATCACTGTGGTTAGCATTAAGATAGTCTTCATTAGAGTTTGTGAGATGGAGGTTTGCAGGCCTCAGTTTGAGTTTACACGGACGGGAAAAAAAAAAAGGTAACGGAGACCTATGAATCGTCTCCTGCAGCGAAGGACATTTTAGGAGCTACAGAGCAACTCCAGAGGAGTTTATGTTGTCGACCATTAACTGCCCACAAGGAATTTGGAACATTTGTGAGCGCATGCCAAAAGACGTTTGGTCAAACTGTGCGTCTCTCTCTCTGTCCCCATCAAAACCCACCATGAACTCTTTGAATCAGCATTTAACATTCCTGCGGTATGTTTTGGCTTTGTGCACTTAAAGCACCTGACGGACTCATTTAGGCCCATAAATGTAGCTTCTACTGAGCCTAATAGGAATAGCCATAGGCCTAGTGGGTGTCCCAAGCTAAAAGACAAGGAACAAAACCGTAAATCCAGAGGTTAGTTTGTGTGATGTATCAGTCTATAAATCTGTCTGAACTGTTCCCACATCAGCCTGCTGCGGTTTTATCGACTATATTTTACCACTTCTGTTGTTTGCAATGACAACAAAAGGAATCCAGTTGAGATTGGACACAGAGATAAAAAGGGAAAATTCATTCTTAGTACTTTAGATGGTAAGTTTTGGTGCAGTAGAAGAAGTACAGACAGTGTAAACTCGAGTGTAAAGCATGTTTATAGATTTTGACTGTAGATACTGTGAAGTAGTAGATGCAGTTGTTTTTGTGCTATTTGTCTGTAGAATTTTTCTTTTCTTTTTTTTCTGACCCCACTGAGAGATATGTTCATTTTGATACTTTTTTCATGAAACAAGACTTAATAATTATAATTGCGACTTTCTATCTCATAATTCTGACATTTTTCTCAGAATTGCGTGATAAAGTCAGAATTGCATGATATAAAGTCAGAATTGCGAGTTATAAAGTCAGAATTGCGAGATATAAAGTCAGAATTGCGAGTTATAAAGTCAGAATTGCGAGATATAAAGTCAGAATTGCATGTTATAAAGTCAGAATTGTGTGATATAAAGTCAGAACTGCATGATATAAAGTCAGAATTGCATGTTATAAAGTCAGAATTGTGTGATATAAAGTCAGAATTGCGGGATATAAAGTCAGAATTGTGAGATATAAAGTCAGAATTGTGAGATATAAAGTCAGAATTGCGAGATATAAAGTCAGAATTGCGAGATATAAAGTCAGAATTGCGAGATATAAAGTCAGAATTGCGAGATATAAAGTCAGAATTGCGAGATATAAAGTCAGAATTGTGAGATATAAAGTCAGAATTGCGAGATATAAAGTCAGAATTGCGAGATATAAAGTCAGAATTGCGAGATATAAAGTCAGAATTGCGAGTTATAAAGTCAGAATTGCATTATAACACGCAATTGCGAGTTTAAATCTCACAATTTTGACTTTTTTCTCAGAATTGTGAGATATAAAGTCAGAATTGTGAGATATAAAGTCAGAATTGCGAGTTATAAAGTCAGAATTGTGTGATATAAAGTCAGAATTGCGGGATATAAAGTCAGAATTGCGAGATATAAAGTCAGAATTGCGAGATATAAAGTCAGAATTGCGAGATATAAAGTCAGAATTGTGAGATATAAAGTCAGAATTACGAGATATAAAGTCAGAATTGTGAGATATAAAGTCAGAATTGCGAGTTATAAAGTCAGAATTGCATTATAACACGCAATTGCGAGTTTAAATCTCACAATTTTGACTTTTTTCTCAGAATTGTGAGAGATAAACTCGCAATTGCGTGTTATAATGCAATTCTGACTTTACAACTCACAATTGTGACTATATCTCGCATTGCGGAGAAAAAAAGTCAGAATTGTGAGATAAAAAGTCGCAATTACCTTTTTTATTTATTTATTTTTTTTATTTAGTGGCAGAAACAAGCTTCCATAGATAACATCGCAATTTACCTGCACTACATTTGTTGCTATGACGGTAGACCGAGAATTACACTAAGAGCAATTTGACCATCTGTGTATAATTTTGGACAGATTTATTTCTGTAAGGTAGAGTTGAAGGCAAGCAAAGATTCCTAGACTGCCCATCTTGATGAATTTGGTCTCTTGGAGGCACAAAAAATCACATGCTTCCTATTTTGGAAAATGTTTCATATGACCTCAGCACTGTCACAAACAACTAGACTGTACAGTGCTTGAGACTAATTATGTTTAGACCTATAGCATTGTAGGCCATCAGGCCCTGATTGTAGTTCGAGTGTTGAGTGTTTTGTCACTAATCTCACTCCATTTTCAGCAGTCATTACTCGACCATGAGAGCTCCTGCTGTGCCTTAATAACTAATATTAAACGGTCCTTAGAGGCTTTTGTGGTTGGCAACGAAGAAGCCCAGAGTGACTGTATATTAGCTGCAAGCTAAAAGGAGAAGCTCAGGCTTATGGGAGGATTGAATCACCAATGCAGACGCATACGGTGGACTTTAAAAACCATGTTGATAACCTGTGATCACCATTGTGATTTGATCAAGTGGAACTGGCCCTATAGTAGATGCTTCAGATAAAATTGCCTGCTAAACACATTGCTAAATGTTAGTGTGCTATTTTGACCACAGCAATTGTCTTCAAACACACAGTACTAGATCTTCCAATCCAATGTATGTGAATCTGCTGCGGTTGAGAACTCTGTTCCCGATGTGAGAATACGTGAACGGCACCGCTGATATGAGTATTCTCGTTAAGATTCTGTATTGCTGTTCACAGCCTTTTCTCTAAAGGCCCATGAATAAATTTTACCGCTTAGCAGCATAAAGATTACATTAAGACAGCACTTCTGTCATAAAATAGTGTTTTAGCAACAATAAAGCACATGAATGTGCCACTAAAGAGGAATATATACAGTACACACAGATCTATTGTGCTTTGAGGTTGTTACTAATAATAACATTCCACATATCAGGATGTACTGTATAATGTGAGTCTATACTGGGGTTATTATGCAAATATCTACACTGATTTGCAAGTTGATGTTTCATGTGGTGGTATGCTGTTTATGGATCATGTCAAAGTTTCTTCTCACCTTTGAAAGCAGTCGCAAAAGGGGGACGTGGTCTGAGAAATGTTTCTGAACATCATGTGGCAGCGGTGAAGGTGTTAGTGTTGACTGCATTAGTGTGGTGAGAAAAGTTGCAGCTGTTTAAACACCTCTCATTCCTCTTTCTATTTATGAATTAGACAGAATCCAGTGCAATAAATGTGTATATACACCAATCAGGCATAACATTATGACCACCTTCCTAATATTGTGTTGGTCCCCCTTTTGCTGCCAAAACAGCCCTGACCCGTCGAGGCATGGACTCCTCTAGACCCCTGAAGGTGTGCTGTGGGATCTGCACCAAGATGTTAGCAGCAGATCCTTTAAGTCCTGTAAGTTGTGGGGTGGATTCTCCATGGATCAGACTTATTTGTTCAGCACATCCCACAGATGCTCGATTGGATTGAGATCTGGGGAATTTGGAGGCCAAGTCAAGACCTCAAACTCGTTGTTGTTCTCCTCAAACCATTCCTGAACCATTTCTGCTTTGTTGCAGGAGCATTATCCTGCTCAAAGAGGCCACAGCCTACCAGGGAATACCGTTTCCGGGTGTACATGGTCTGCAACAATGCTTAGGTAGGTGGTACGTGTCAAACTAACATCCACATGGATGGCAGGGCCCAAGGTTTCCCAGCAGAACATTGCCCAAAGCATCACACTGCCTCTGCCGGCTTGCCTTGTTCCCATAGTGCATCCTGGTGCCATGTGTTCCCCAGGTAAGAGACGAACACACACCCGGCCATCCACGTGATGTAAAAGAACATGTGATTCATCAGACCAGGCCACCTTCTTCCATTGCTCCGTGGTCCAGTTCTAATGCTCACGTGCCCACTGTTGACGCTTTTGTTGGATCGGACCACACGGGCCAGCTTTCGCTCCCCATGTGCATCAATGAGCCTTGGCCGCCCATGACCCTGCCGCTAGTTCACCACTGTTCCTTCCTTGGACCACTTATGAGAGATACTGACCACTGCAGAGAACTGGGGTAGAACAAAGGAAAGTAACTGGAACTAAACAGAGTGGGGAAACAGGAACTAAAGGAAACACAGCAGAACATAAAACTGACAATAAGCTTGTTGTTATATGTATAACAGTTAGTTCCAATCCTCAACTCTTACTGGATGAGAGTTGATTTTTTTTAAGATTACTGATATTTCATCAGTTAATGAAACAAGGTTTTGAAATTATTTTAACCCTTGTGCATCAATTAAAAAATGTAACACATAGGTCCATAGAGGACAAAAATGTCTGTGTCAAAAAAATGTCATAAAAATTTGAAGCTTGGGAGCACTTAAAATTGGTCTAATTTTAAAAAAGACCCTTGGCAGATTTTTGTCGAAGTAAAAAAAAAAAAAACTTAAAAAGTGAAAGCAAAAAATGTTTTAGAGGTTTAAGTTTATGAAAATGATTCATGAACATTATTTTATATAAAATACATATTCTATGAAAAATGTTGAACTCTAAAACTGCTAGAAAACCAAAGCCATAAATCTAAACAAGTTGTGTTCCAAATTTGAGGTTGATATCTCAAAAAACGAGCTTTCAGTAAGAGTTTGTTTGGGCGCAGTACCAAATTTCCCCCATTAGATGCCAGCAAAACTCCACTGGTACACACAGTGGAATTGGAAGCACAAATTATTACACGCATACAAACCCCACCCTGACATCAATATCAACACAGCCACACAATTATAGTTGCATAATTTATCTAAATGGCTTTATAATATGCATAAGCAGAAAACAGTAATGAGGCTTTTGTTTTATAGGCCAAACCCGAGAAAATTGCACCATGTGGTAAAAAAAAAAAATGTAAATAGTAAAAATTACAATTTTGAAGCCTTGCCAACAGAATGAAAGCCTATCAACAAAGACTGCATCATTTTATAGTTAAATGGCCCTGGGATTAAACATTGCAGTTTTAATGGGTTTCAATGGGGACATTTTTGACCTTAAGGTCCTGAGAGGAACTATTTTGTGTTTCTAGTGTAAAATAGATTTATTAAAGGAAATGGTGGTGAGATAGTAAAATTCCAATAAAAATACACACCTGTGCCAAAATGTATGCAGTTGGCATTATCACAGGCAAAATGATCAAAAAACAAAACTGAAAAAGGCAAAAATGTCCATAAGGTCACACAAGGGTTAACATTGAAAGGATGCTATGATAAAGATATTGCTTTCCTCTTCGGACATGGCAAACTTATTTTTTCATATAATATATGACTTGACCTGAAGGACAAATGCAGGTAATTGCCCGCACTCAGTTGATCTCTCTCTCTCTCTCTCTCTCTCTCTCTCTCTTATCTTATTTAGGCTTGTTTAGTGCAAATCTATGGAGCCTCTGTACAAAATACATTCTTCACTCTTATTATTATTAACTTATTTAACATTCAATACACATGCATGAAGAGTAAAACAAGAAGGGCATAGCGTTATGAAAAAAGAAAAAAAATATGAACAATGGTTGCAGCAGCTGCGGTCAGTATCACAGTATTACAATATTGTGGTTATCGTGACACACATACATACACAGATTGCACACATGATAAAATAGCTCTTAGAAACTTCATTTCGTGTGAACTGCTGTTTATATCTGATCTCAGTGTACACTCCCACACCCACAAGCTCACTGACCCTTCCTTTCACATGTGTATCACTCTCTCAGCATTTATTTATGACTCCTTCTGAGCAATAATGGCATGTGGGTGGATTGGGGAAATGGGGGAAGTTCTTGTGTCCTCAAAAGATCTCAAGATCATTCACGAGTCTTTGGCAGGACTTTAATGATCATTTTCAATGTCCTTCAGTTGTGGAGGGTTTCCCAGAAGGAGAAGACCTCTATTTGGCCCATCAATATTGATTTGGAGAACCATTAGTCATATGAGGACGGACACGTGCGCTCGGAGGGTGAAATGAGTGTCTTTTTTAGGGCTCACCGTTAAATTCTCTCATCGCTGCAGAGGCTTTTTGCAAAGTCTAATTTTGTCCATCAGAACTCGGGTGGAAAAACCATGAAGAGCCTGTTGGCTTTTTACTGAATTCTTGTTCGTATTTTGTTTTTCCAAGAGTCATTTATCAGCAGTGATAAATTCAGGGAATATTCAGAGAATATACAGGAATGAGTTAATCAAATATTTACCTTTGATTAGTAAAAGTTAACACATCCACAATGAAGTCTGAATTCAGTTATTTCTGTAGCTCTTTTTACAAGTTCAATCATTTTCTGCCTTAATTTTTGTTTATAATATTACTTTTTTGTTGTTTATAATACTGTATAAATGAGCAGTATCACACTTGTGATATGGTTGTACATTTCGACTGTAGGCAATCACAGTGTGCTGATATACAGTCATATCGCACAGCTACGAGTGTGGTATTGAGTTTATACAACAGTTTGACGGCACGAGTGTGCAAATAAATAAGAACAACGATGAAGTGTCTTTAAAAGCGCTCTTTTGTGAGGAACTACTTCCTTCCGCCACGCATTCAAATCTCAAGTTGACAGTTGAATAGTTGAGCCCAAGCCTTCGTTACTAATTATAAAACGTCACTTTAGAACTAGAAACGTAGGAACGTTGAATCGCTTCATTGAAGTTCACTGTAAAATATTATGAGAGAGAGAGATTGCCTGAGCGAGTGTTTGACCTGCATCTAGCTGATATTCTTCAGGTCAAACTTATATTCAGTTTGAATGTACGCTGAGGAAAGCAAAATCTTTGTCTTTGTCCTTTTAACATTTAAGAGGATTTCCCATGACAGCGCTAGTCAATGCATTTGTCAGTTGCGTCTCGTAAGATGTTGTTTAAAGTAAAAACAACATCCTTGTTTCCTTGTTTCAGTCCATTTCAATATAAAGGTCTTTGCAACTGACTGATTCATAAAGACATAATGTCTTTGCCGCCGTATCATAGCGTATTAATGTAACTTTCACTGAACTCAGAATCACTAACAGACTCTTTATATGGCATGTTATTTATATAAAATATTATTTATTGAACAATAATATTTCAATTAACAACAATAGCCATTATAACAGTATAAGAAGTAAAATAGGAACTAAACACAAGCAAACAGTTCAGTCAAAAGCAGTTCTCTAGTTAATACAGGATTTAATTTCAATGTAAATATAAAGTTATGAAACTTAATATAGCCCTTAAGCCAAATATATTAGCTCTGGAACAAGTAATAGATTAATAAGACCAAAGATTGACCGTTTGATATACCCAAAACGAATTATACCTCATGTTTAAACTATCCATCTGTACATAAGAGCAGCAAATTCCCGAAGGACTGTCCGAGATGAAGCTGTTCTCTGCGGGTACTCGAGCACTGAGCGGTTGCTGACGGCCTGGAGCTCTCATCAAGTCAAGTCAAGTCAAATTTATTTATATAGCGCTTTTACAATTGGTAATTGTTTCAAAGCAGCTTTACATATTAGAAGCACAGAAAAAAGGGAAGTGGTTAAAAATAAGCTGTACAAACAAGCGTGGTAATATGTAACATATACAAGATGGTGCTACATTAAGCCAATGTCGGCTGACTCCCAGGGGTGGAAAAAACCCCCTAGGAGAAAAACCCAGCGTGCTAACACTGGGAAAAAAGTCCTAGGAGGGAAAAAACCCCTTGGAAGATATATATAATATATGTAAATGGATATGGAGATCAAAATCTGAATTATACATTTTTATTATAGAGATTAAAAATAGATTATATATAAATATATGTAAGCGGATACGGGGATTAAAAATCTGAATTATAGATGCAGCCAGAACTGGATCTGTAGGCCCATTGTCTCCTGGGCTACGTTGTAGTCAGGTCCAGACACAGGTTCTCCATCTGATCTGGATACGGCCTGGATCCAGCACCCGGCAAACCTCAGGATAAGCAGAGAGACAGATATTAGCGTAGATGCCATTCTTATTCTGATGTACAGGTATATCTAGTGTTATAGGAAATGTTCTCGGTTCCGGCCGACCTAATTATTGCAGCGTAACAATCCTTTAACGGATTTGAAAAATGTTAATGTATTGATAATGTGTTATGTGTATGCAAGAGCAAAGAGATGTGTTTTTAGTCTAGATTTAAACTGACAGAGTGTGTCTGCTTCCCGAACAATGCTAGGAAGATTGTTCCAGAGTTTAGGTGCTAAATAGGAAAAGGATCTGCCGCCTTCAGTTGATTTTGATATTCTGGGTATTATCAACTGGCCTGAATTCTGAGATCGCAATAAACGTGAAGGACTATAATGCATTAAGAGCTCACTTAGGTACTGGGGAGCTAAACCATTTAGAGCTTTATAAGTAAGTAGCAAGATTTTAAAATCTATACGATGTTTAATAGGGAGCCAATGTAATGTTGAAAGAACTGGACTAATATGGTCATACTTTCTGGTTCTAGTAAGAACTCTTGCTGCCGCATTTTGGACCAACTGTAGTCTGTTTAAAAGCCGAGCAGAACAACCACCCAGTAGAGCGTTACAATAATCTAGTCTTGAGGTCATGAATGCATGAACCAACTGTTCCGCATTTGTCATTGAGAGCATATGTCGTAATTTAGATATATTTTTTAGATGGAAGAAGGCGGTTTTACAGATACTAGAAACATGACTTTCAAATGAAAGATTGGTATCGAAGAGCACACCCAGGTTCCTAACTGAGGACGAAGGTTTAATGGAGCACCCGTCAAGTGTTAGGGAGTATTCAAGGTTTTTTCGTGAGGAAGTTTTTGGTCCAAAGATTAGGATATCAGTTTTTTCTGAATTTAATAATAAGAAATTTCTTGTCATCCAGTTTTTAATGTCAGCTATGCATTCTGTTAGTTTTGTGAATTTGTAGGTTTCGTCAGGGCGCGAGGAAATATAGAGCTGAGTATCATCAGCGTAGCAGTGAAAACTAACACCATGCTTCCTAATTATCTCTCCTAAGGGCAGCATGTACAGAGTGAAAAGCAACGGTCCTAGTACTGAGCCTTGTGGTACTCCATATTGAACTTGTGAGCGATACGACATCTCTTCATTAACTACTACAGACTGATAACGGTCAGATAAGTACGATTTGAACCATGCCAAAGCAATTCCACTAATGCCAATATAGTTTTCAAGTCTTTTTAAAAGAATGTTGTGATCGATAGTGTCAAAAGCAGCACTGAGATCTAATAACACTAATAGAGAAATACAGCCACGATCGGATGATAAGAGTAGATCATTTGTAACTCTAACGAGAGCAGTCTCAGTACTATGGTATGGTCTAAATCCTGACTGGAAATCCTCACAGATTCCATTTCTTTCTAAAAAGGAGCACAGTTGTGTTGAAACTGCCTTTTCTAGTATCTTTGACAGAAAAGGTAGATTCGAGATTGGCCTGTAATTTACTAAATCTCTCGGATCTAGTTGAGGTTTTTTAATAAGAGGTTTAATAATAGCCTGCTTAAAGGTTTTTGGCACGTATCCTAGTGTTAAGGATGAATTAATTATATCAAGAAGTGGACCTACTACCTCTGGAAGCATTTCTTTCAGTAGTTTAGTCGGCATTGGGTCTAACATACATGTCGTTGATTTTGATGATTTGATAAGTTTAGATAATTCTTCCTCTCCTATAGCGGCGAATGATTCTAGTTTTACCTCAGGGACACTACAGTGCACTGTCTGAAGCGAAACTGTGGACGGTTGCATGTTTTTAATTTTCTCTCTAATATTATCAATCTTGCAAGTAAAGAAGTTCATAAAGTCATTACTGCTGTGCTCTATGGAAACGTCAGCAGTTGAATCTCTGTTTCTAGTTAATTTAGCCACTGTGTCAAATAAATACCTAGGATTATGTTTGTTTTCTATTAAGAGATTTGAAAAATAAGTAGATCTAGCATTTCTTATAGCCGTTCTGTACTCAATCATTTTTTCTTTCCACGAAAGGCGAAAAACTTCTAGTTTTGTTTTCTTCCAACTACGTTCAGTTTTTCTAACAGCTCGTTTTAGAGCCCGAGTGTGCTCATCATACCACGGCGTTGGATTAGTTTCCTTAATCTTCTTTAGACGTAAAGGAGCGACTGCATCTAATGTGCTGGAAAAGAGAGAGCCAATAGTTTCTGTTGCAGCATCGAGTTCTTCTAAGTTGTCAGGTATACTAAGGCGATGAAACTGCTCGGGGAGATTATTTATAAAGCAATCTTTAGTGGTAGACGTGATGGTTCTACAATATTTATGGCTGGGTGGTGGTTTTGTAGCCTTGGCTAATTGTATTATACACAACACTAAATAATGATCTGATATATCATCGCTCTGCTGTAGAATTTCAACAGCATCAATATCAATTCCATGCGACAGTATTAGATCTAAGGTATGATTACGACAATGAGTGGGTCCTGACACGTGTTGTCTAACTCCAATAGAGTTTAAAATGTCTGCAAATGCCAATCCAAATGCGTCTTTATTATTATCTACATGGATATTAAAATCACCAACAACAAGGACTTTATCCGCAGCCAGTACTAACTCTGATAGAAAATCAGCAAATTCTTTGATAAAGTCAGTATGGTGTCCTGGTGGCCTGTATACAGTAGCCAGCACAAATGTCAACTTACATAATGTTACATAAAGCACCATCACTTCAAAGGAGTTATACTTGAAATTCTTTTGAATGATTCTGAATATATTACTATAAATTACAGCAACACCTCCCCCTTTGCCTTTCTGTCGAGGATTGTGTCGATAATCATAACCTTGAGGACTAGATTCATTTAAAGTAATGTAATCGTCTGGTTTTAGCCAGGTTTCTGTCAAACACAGCAAGTCTAGTTTATTGTCTGTGATAATTTCATTTACAATAAGTGCTTTTGAAGAAATAGATCTAATATTCAGTAACCCAAGCTTTATCATTTGTTTATCTGATTTATCTGTGATTTTCATTTTTTGAACATCAATTAAATTTTTACCCTTAAAAGGTTTCGGAAGTTTTTTGTATTTACTAGTTCGAGGTACAGACACAGTCTCTATGTGATAATATCTAGGTGAAAGAGTTTCTATGTGCTGTGAATTATTTGAGTTCTGTGACGTGAGGCGGCTAGCAGACGGTCGGTTTAGCCAGTTTGTCTGCGTCCTGATCTGGGCCCTGGTTTGTCATGTTTCAGCTCTAAGACTATTTGCCAAATTTCTAGAGAGAAGAGCAGCACCATCCCGGGAGGGATGAATACCATCTCTTTTCAACAGATCAGGTCTGCCCCAAAAGCTTTTCCAATTGTCTATGAAACCTATATTATTCTGCGGACACCACTTAGACAGCCAGCCATTGAGTGATGATAACCTGCTAACTATCTCATCACTCCGACGAACAGGAAGAGGGCCAGAACAAATTACTTCTGCTGACATTGAATTTGCGAGTTCACACACCTCTTTAATGTTAATTTTAGTGATCTCCGACTGGCGAAGTCGAACATCATTTGTGCCGACGTGGATAATGATTTTAGAATATTTACGTTTAGCATTAGCCAGCACTTTTAAATTTGCTTTGATGTCAGGTGCTCTGGCCCCCGGCAAACATGTGACTATGGTGGCTGGTGTCTCTATTTTCACGTTCCATGTAATAGAATCGCCAATAACTAGGGCACTTTCAACAGGATTCTCAGTGGGTGCGTCACTGAGTGGGGAGAACCTGTTTGATGTTTTAATCGGAACGGAAGAGTGGTGTTTGTTCTTGCCACTATGCCGCCTCACAGTCACCCAGTTAGCCTGCTGCATGGCTTCTACAACCGGAACCGAATGTGCAGTGTTTACTAGGCTAGTCGCATCCAAAGCAGTATCTAAGGCCCTTTCATTCTCACTATCCTCAATTAAAGTTTGGATGCGTGTCTCTAATTCTGAGATTCTCTCTGTCAGCCTGACAATATCCCTGCATTTATCACATGTGTAAGGCTCACTGCTGACAGAAAGAGCTAAGCTGTACATGTTGCATTTAATACACATGATAATCGTCGGACATGACTGACCGTGTGTTTGATGAACGCCGTCCGAAAAACTGCAACGCACACGGGACTCGCTGGCTGGATGTCTCGGTCGCTTGCCGGTGCCTGGGGCAAGGGTGATGTGCGGGACGCTGTACCTCGCGGTGGATCGATGAATGCCGGGCAGCAACGTCTCCACAGCTTCCCGATCTGGCGAAGACAGATCAGAATAACATACATCTGATAAATCCGCCATTAAATCGACAAGGAAGGTTGGTTTAGAGGAAAAAAGAAAGTAGACGGTAGCTAGCAGGCTATGGCTAACACTAGGTGATTACGCTGGTGGATTGCTAGTAATAAATCGTTCCGTTTAGTAATACTATGCAATAGGTTAAGTAATCTAGTGAAAAATAAGAAAGTTATATTATGTGAATAGGAATAAAGAGAAGGATTTAGGATAAACTCCACGAAGCTCCGA